>NC_142931.1:22781894-22806894 GCF_046866305.1 Octopus bimaculoides | reverse complement strand
CAATGACAAAGAAGCTCGCTTTGCAACCATGGTAGCCGGAGTTGTATCGTTGTATCGATTACTGGTTGTATCGTTGGTAAGTGCTTTTACTACAGACTCTGGTCAACCCGAACTTTGTGAGATGAAATTTGGCAGATGGCAGCTGTATAGATGTTCGTTGGACGCCTTGTCTTACAGTGTGTCACGGAGAATTTTCTTGAGAATTACATTGACGATACACTTCCTATGTGGAGGCTCAATGGCCCAGTGGTTAGGGCGGCTGACTCGCGGTCATAGGGTCGCGGTTTCGATTCCCAGACCGGGCGTTGTGAGTGTTTATTGATCGCAAACACCTAAAGCTCCACGAGGCTCCGGCAGGGGATGGTGGCGAATCCTGCTGTACTCTTTCACCACAACTTTCTCTCACTCTTACTTCCTGATTTTGTTGTGCCTGTAATTCAAAGGGTCAGCCTTGTCACATTGTGTCACGCTGAATATCCCCGAGAACTACGTTAAGGGTACACGTGTCTGTGGAGTGTTAGCCACTTGCACGTTAATTACACGAACAGGCTGTTCCGTTGATCGGATCAACTGGAACCCTCGACGTCTTAAGCGACGGAGTGCCAGCAACAACATACACTTCCTATGGAATCCTGTGTCACTTTGCACGCTATTTCAATGAGCAGATTCTCTAATAAATTGAACAACTGGATGATCATCCATGCACGTCCATCGCCATCAAAGTTCGTGGTCATCGAAATTAACGCAGATGTCCATCATTGTTCATCTTCAGCTGATGCAACAACTCCAAATGATATTGATTTCAAATTTTTGCACAAGGCCAGCAATTTCGGGAGCGAAAAATCCAGTACACAGACCCAGTGCTCAACTGGTACTTATTTTATCGACCTCGAAAGGATGAATGGTAAGGTCCGCCTCAGCCGAATTTAAGCTCAGAACGTAACGAGGACGAAATGCCTCTAAGCATTTTGCCCAGCGTGCAAACGATTCTTTTAGCTCGCCGCTGGCAAATTTTGGTGGAAGCTGAGTACTTTTGAAGAGAAGGAGAAAAAGTCGATCACATCGACACAGTAGTTGATTCGACTCGGAAAGGATGAAAAATAAAGTTACTTGAGACAGAATTTGAACATGGAACGTAAAGATCCAAAAGAAATGTCACTTAGTATTTTGTCCGATGCTCTATTAATTCAGCCAGTTGCTGCCTAGAGTTCAACCAGCATTGTTGTTATTTCACTACTACTAATACTAATATTACTAAAATTCGTAACAACACTCTAATGGTGACTATGAAAATTGAATCTTACGAGGAGTGACGTTATCTTGGCTCAATCTATTTTCATTTTATTCACAACTCTTTGAAGATGTAATTGGGTTACCTATTAAGAACTCCATTGGTTGGATCGAATAAGAAATGATTGATGCTAGAATATGTGGAGTTGTGTGAAATGATGCGACGATGATGACACCAGAATAAAAATAGTAAAAGAGGTTGGTGAACAGAGGTAAGTTAATGCTAAGAAGTGTATGAAAGAGAGAGAAAGAGAGAGAGGGTCGAGAGCGAAAGTGACTATTATAGAGATCCATAAACTGAGGAGAGAGGAATTCACATTTCGAATGTAAATTATGGAAGTTTTAAGATGAATAAAACGGGAAAAAGTTTATGAGAATCCAAGTGTGAGATGGAAAGTGAAGAATAAAATGAGTGAAAATGAAAAGCAGGGCGATAAGGATGTACATAAATATTTAAATGTTTGGAGGGGTGATAAGGATATTTTTATGTGGGTGTTTATTCATGTACATTCATATACATGTATGTATGCATGTATGTATATATGCATGTATATATGTGTGTATGTGTGTGTGTTTGTGTATGTATGTAAGTATGTATGTATACACAAACACACACACATAAACACACGTTCACTTCTGGAAAGTATTGAAAATGCATTAGAAAGGGTAATATTAAAATCTGACTCATAAATAATATTTGATCCACATTTTCTTTTACATATTCCATTCATCTCGCTCTACGTTCATTTCTGTGCCCTTTTTGCCTAATAAAGGGGTTTCCCAGTTATATGGACATTCATTCGTAAGTGGAGACATGAAGTGGGCCATGGAATTGCAAATTCCACAGATATTTGACACCACAAGTTTCGAATCGAGAGAACTTATATGTGGTCATTCAACCTGCAAGAATAGCAGCCAAATGTCCCCTTGTATCACACACTTCACAGTGTGGGAAAGGTACATGAACATTGTAGTGATGCATGATAGAATGGGCGATCGCGGCGAAGGCCTTTGACAAAAGGGATGCGGGATTAGATCAAGAAATAACAGCTTAATATCCCTTAAATTATAGTCTGCACACTTGAAAAAATTAACTTTGCACTGGATAATGGAGATCTTGAGGTATTTATGTGGGAGAAAAAGTAAATAAACGGAATGGCCACCTCTGGAACGTCTACATCATATGCCAAATGGAAATGAACAATACAACAGAAATTCATCTTTTATCCAACATATTGGTTGTGCGCAGGAGTTTCAACATTCTACATACATTCATAGACGCATAAATACATACATATACACACATATCAGCGAGCATGCGAACACGCACACGTGCGCACACGTGCGCACGCATACACACACACACATACAAACATATATATAACATATACATATATATATATATTTCTGTGTGTGTGTGTGTGTGTGTGTGTGTGTGTGTGTGTGCAACGCGTTACACCATGATTTTGAAGAAAATTTGGTTCCTGTTTAATTTTTAGTATGCCAGCCGATCATGTAAAAGACCCCTTGTTATTAACCAAAACCATCAGACGATTTCATGTGCTGATAAAACTTTTAGCAGGTAGACCAACCCTCAATTTCATCGTGCAACGAATAATTCTCCTTTTCTCTCCCCTCTCTCTTACCTTACCTCCCCCTCTCGTTCCATGACTATTTTTTCTCTCCTTCTTTTTCTCTTTCTCTCTCCCTCTTACGTAACTTCTCTGTGATCCGTTGTTCAAGGCTACAGATTTGCACAGATCTACAGCCGTATACCTGTTGGTATATGACGTCAGTCACATCTTTGAAGATGTTCGAACCATGAAAGTGTATATATATATATATATATATATATATATATATATGTGTGTGTGTGTGTATGTGTGTGTGTGTGTGTCTCTATGAGTGTGTACATATGAATATGTATATATATATATATATATATATATATATATATATATATATATATATATATATATATTCATACATACATAAATACATAACTACATAGATACATACATATATTTATGTATTCGTGTATGTATGAATGCATATATGTATGTAAGTATGTATATGAAAACAGGGATACTGAGACAGCCAGGCGATAGAGACAAAAAGATGTATAAAGAATGAGAGCAAAACAGACAAGAAAATAAGCAACAGTTACTGAGAAAAGAATGAGAGATTTCGATGCTTTAATCATGTGTATTTTCCCAAAATAGGTTACTGCAAATAGTTCTGTAAGATGTATACAATGCTGGGTTTCTTTTTGTATCCATTTGTATTTTGCGCGTTTCATCCTATCACAAGTATATCACGGACGGAGAAGAAAGGATACGCGGCCATTTTTTGTTCTTTTGGTGTTTTAGGAGTGTATACACTTTATTTTTTGATACCACAAATAAGTAATATTTGTGTATGGCAAATTGCGTATTGTTAAGCAAGCCTGACAGCCCCACATATCCCAATTTTATAAAACTGAAAATACTGACAAAGCTTACACGCAGACGTACTCATACGCACGAAAGAAACACATACACACACAATCACACAGAGAGAGAGACACAGACAGAGACAAATACAATGGGTGGGTATGAGAGAGAGAGAAGGAGACGCAAACATGATTTTGTCAAAGAGATGCTTTTCTCTTTGCTATATGTATGTATATGTAGGTGTATATATATATATATATATATATATATATATATATATATATATATATATATATATATATATATATATATATATAAAAGATAATAAGAGTGAAAAATCTACAGAAGGTTTGTGTTACATGGTTAAAGTATATATTTAAATTATGTCAGAAAAATGTTAGAAAAATGTTATAAAATCTTTTTGGTATATAAACATACATATATATATACATACGTGTGTATATATATATATATATATATATATATATATATATATATATATATATATATATATATATATATATATATATATATAATATATATGTACACACATATGGATACATCTACCCCACCACACACACACATATAATATCGATTGTCGTCGAACATGATTTGCGATAATTCTCCCCCCCCCCACTCTTTTTGTTTAGAGCTCAAATACCACTGCAGCTGTATGTGCTCTACATCCTTCCTTGGTTTATAATAAAGAGCCAGTTCGTTGTCACGATTAATTCTCATCACTCTCTTTCTCTCTATCTATTTATCTAGCTAGCTAGCTAGCTAATATATCTATTTATCTATCTATCTATGTACCTGCCTATTTTTTACACTATCCCGGCATCGGCTACACTTCCCTCTGAAAAGTCGGTAAAATACTTACCTCTACTTCATAAAAATGGAAGATGATGTGATCTAATAAGCTCTTTTGAACTGCCATGAAATAAAATTCCAAACTAAGTACCATGTTGAGCATGACCAGATCGAACTCTCGTACGGTTTGTAACAGGATTAAAATGTGTAGTTATATTCATAGGTATATGTATTTGAATCCAGGTAAAACAAATCACAGGCAAAAAAGTCCCAGGAAAAAGTCACGGTAATGAAATCACAGGAAAAAAGTCACATGGGTTTTGTCCGAGGGGGTTTTGTCCTAGGCGGGTTTTGTCCGGATCCCATAAATCAATTGTGACTTTTTTTCTGTGACTTTATTATCAGCCACTATGAATTAATTGTGACATTTTTCCAAGCCAAAATTGTGATTTGGTCACTGTGACTTTTTCTCCTGTGGCTTTATTACCGCTCACCGTGTATTTTACCAGGAAATGGTTGACAATCATGAGTCATTTGCAAGTATCGGCTTTACAAGCTGTCATCAGACTGGATTAGTTAGCTTTTTTTCTTGACAGGGGATCATACAGTAGATTGAGCGAGGTATATGCAAATTAGGTGCAGTGTCAATGATTTTGTATGGCGAAAGGAGGAAACATTATGTAACAAAAGAGGATGGACAAAGAGATGAAATAAGTCTATGCTTATAGAGGAGAAAGGATGGTTGACAAGTATGGTTTTTCATCTCATATATTCAAACTTTCTCGTGAACATATTGTGGATGTATGCGAAACTTAGGTGTGGTTGCTAGTAGAAAGAAGTTGTTATTTAAGAAGGAAAATGGACAAAGAAAAGAAAGCATTTACATATAGAGACAAAAAGTTGGCGGAGGTAATGTCTTTGATTTAACAAAAGAATGTTTTGTGTTCGAATGATATTAACATAAACCCAGCGAATGAACCAATGTGATCTTGTGATTCAAATTTATTAAACAGAAACTGCACAGGATTTCATTATGCGCGCGCGTGTGTGTGATTGCAAATACATGTATATACAAACATGTCTTATTCGATATATTATAAAATCTTCATCTTCTCCATCTCTGACGAGCGGAAGTATTGTCTTTCAATGTGTATCAACAATGGATTCCATTATAATGACAATACTTTCGTTAAACGATCGTAAGATACATTAATTAACAAATTTTTAAACTGTCATGTTTCATATATTTACATATATTTTAATACAAAACTATTTCAGAGATATATATCTTCGCGAGGAATTTTTTTTTTTATATTGAATTTCATGTTATTATTTCAAAATACAGTATATATATATTTTTATGGACAAACACACTCACACACATACATACATACATACACACACACACACACACACACACACACACACATACACACACACACATATATATATATATATATATATATATATATATATATATATATATATATGGTAGGTATGTATGTATGTATATATACATACTCGAAAACAAAATTACTCTAAAACAGCGAGTGCTCGACTTGCACGAATTGTGATACAAAGAAAAAAAAAAACCTACGCAACTTAACATCTTGCAGAGCTATAATAATAGCAATACAATACAGGTATGATTCAACTCTAACGTAGATATGTAGTGTCATGTTTGGAAAGGCTTCAGTATTTCCACAAGGCAGCAACTTTTCCTATCGCTTTTTGTTCTTCTTCGTATACGGGAACAAATCTGACGTTACACACACATATATATATATATATATATATATATATATATATATATATATATATATATATATATATATATATATATATATATATATATATATTTATATATAACGTTGACCACTAAAGTAGACATATAATGTGCTAGAAATAGACCACATCTATATGTGTGTGTGTGTGTGTGTGTGTGTGTGTGTGTGTGTGTGTGTGTGTGTGTGTGTGTGTGTGTGTGTGTGTGTAACGTAAGATTTGCTCTTATGTATATAGAGTTGAATACGCTTTTTAAAATGTTAATGTTATTACTTGAAAACATCTTTGTTCTTAATGACTATAAAAACAACATCGCTAATGTAGAATATATCTACCATATCTAATAGCACAATGGCTTATTTATCTGCGATTATTAAGTGCTCTTTATTTATATTAATATGTGGATACATTTTCTTACACGAATGCGTACTGGTACAGAAAATTTCAAATGTATCCCTGTAGGTACAGTTTTATATATTAGTAGTCAGACATACATCTATTTCCTAGTGTAATACTTGCAACGTTTCTAATGTTTCTAATGTAATATTTCTGTCTTGCTTTCATGAACATCCTGTAACCCATGATGCTGGGGAGTATATCTGACGCACATGCTTCATAGAAGCCATCAAGTTATTTTCTACTCATTTTGCCTGCCAGAGAGAGTAGCAAAATCTCTCTCAAATAACTACAGTAGAAAATGTAGATATTGTTATACAAAAAGTGTTAATGTTCAGCGATGAAAGACCTTTCTATTGGATTGTATTTTAAACAGCAACAACAACCGCAGCAGCAGAATGACGGAAATCCGTTGGATGAAACTGTTAATTATATTGACTCACTTGGCAAAATATTATAGCTACTTCTCTTGGTGTATCAGCACAGATTTTGTAATATATGTTGAGGTTCCCTAATACTTATCCATGACCATAGGGAGAACCTATAACTGAATAGTTGCATTCTTTTACGTGAATTATTCCAATAAATTCAACTAATCAATTACAGTGAAATAATAAAAGAGAAAACCATTACAAAGCTTTTGATATAAAACATATCATAATAATTCCCGAATGATATATTCAAGAATAATAAATTTATCTCTATTGGAAAATGATTGCTGCTGTGATATTACTTGAAGAACCCATTAGAAAAATATTTCTTAGACAAGCTATTGACATTATATTTAATAAATCCACATAATTATTTGATAAAAACGATATGCTGTCCAATTTTGACTATCATCCAGTATATTATTAGTGTAGCAACATACTGGCTGGATTATTTTAATTTCACGTTGGCAAGAGACTCTTGCCAAGAGGAGAAAAGAATTAACATTTCATATTTTAAATATATCATTAAGATTGTGTTTAATAAAATGATGACAAACTTCCAAGACTAAATTGGTTCATAATAGTGTTTTAAAGTTAAAAATGCAAATATATTAGTTACTCTGAGCAAGATTTGAATTTAATAATAGCTTTAAATGTTCCTTTTAAATATGGAAAAGTAATTTCAAAATAAAAACATGTTTAATTCTCAATAATATCATATATACATGAAACAGTCTTATATTTGCGTTCATTAAAATTCATGATCTTGGTGAACACAAACTATTTCAATCAATCTCCTGTGTAATATCAGCTTTTTACACTTTCAGGCATAATGTTATGTCATTCCTCTCTCCCTGTCTGAATAGAGAAACCAATGATCTCAACTTCGCCTTTCATCTTTCTCGGGGTCGATACAAAGACCGGGTGAATTGACAGAACTGTAGCAGCAACGAACTGCTTGCTTTACGGCAAATCAGTGGCTCTTTGTAAGTTTTAGAATTCAACAAAAATAGAAGAGAGAAAGAAAAATTATTATTTTTTTTTTTTTGTACAATTTCTGTCGTGGAGCGTGTAGTTCTTTTTTTCAATTACAGTGTCAGTGTACTGGTCACTTCATCTTTCACCGCTTGTGGAATTGGAAGATACTTTGTGTTTTATCTTTTAGTGTATACATATATGTTTTTACGGGAAAGGATCTAATTTTTGATTCCTTATAATTTCGATGACGTCTTATTCTTTTCTCGTGGATGTATATGGTCAAGGAATGTATTTTTGTTTTGGCAAATTTTAATGTTTGAGTCGGTTGTCTTCCTGGTGACGACCATCGTCAAGGAACAAGTTTTGATTGGTTGTAGGTTTCATGGCGTCACTTTATTTTTATCACGAATATTTCCCGTTTCGGACGACCTATTTTTGTTTTAATCAAGTTCTGCGTTCTGCTTGGTTGATTTCCCTGTAGGGACTCGGTAATAAGTTTTTTTTAAGGGTTATTTACCGTTCCGTTTGGTTGGTTACCCTAAGATGACTCTATTTTTCTGAAGATCCGGTTCTGATCGGAGGGAAAATTTCATTGGTTTTGTCTGAAGTAAGATCAGCAACTCGTATTTGAGAAGGTGTATGGTATTATTGTACAGTAATTTGGACAGGACACCGTTCCACTGCAGAATCTTTTATTCTTCTTGGCTGAATGGACTCTAAAGAGAAGGGAAAGTTTTGCTCACACACAACGCATCGCCCGCTGCAGGAATCGAAACCATAATCTTAAGATCAACAGTGGAACACCCTAAGCAGTAACACATACATATACACATAAACACATGCTCACACACGCACACACACACATATACACTCACACACATACACACACTCACACACTCACACACACACACACACACACACACATACACACACACACACACACACATATTTATAAGTTCTTACATTTATATACAATTTCTGCGACTCCACACTCTGTCTTTATCCTTTCAACATTTCTCTCAGGCGTTACCCACTACAATTCGTCTTGACCTAACGGCCCTTAATGTTTGTCTTCGTCGACTGTTCAACACTGTACGTCCACTCTGTTGTTGCTTGTTCGTTCGAAGTTACGTATTTTTCACTCATTATTTATTTATATATTTACTTATTTAAAATTGAACGCCACGCAGCCTTGTCCACAGTAAGTTCATTTGTTGTGTGTGCGTATGTTTGTGTGTGTGTGTGGGTGGGTTTGTGTGTATACTTTTATGAATTTGTGTTGCAAGTCTCCTGATGTAAAATCGCAGGATGAAATAAGTGAGCAAGAGTACACACGAAGAAGGAAAGTGTCTCTGAATAGGACACAGATGTGTGACGAAATATTTCCTGACAATGGACATGAGATAGAATACGAACAGTAATAAACGGGTGAAAAACAAATATATGGTGCGTGTGTTTATTTGGTAAGAAAAAACGACCATCCCGAAATACAACAATATATATATATATATATATATATATATATATATATATATATATATATATATATATATATATATATATATATATATATATATATATTCAAATACAATTATACGTGCACGCACATACAATGTATTATACACTTGTATGCATACATATATACATATGTATATAATTTCATAATTAGATATGGGTGCGCGTACATATACATATATACGTAGCAACATATATATACATATATGTATATAAATATACATATACATATATATATGTGTGAATGTGTGTGTATATACATATATATATATATATATATATATATATATATATATATATACACACACACATAGGTAAGTATGAACATATAAGTATCTATAATATATCTATATACACATACATACATATATACATGTTTGCGTAATGTACATTTGCACGCACTTGCATGTTTCTGCAAACCATAATTCGTGTATGTGTAAATATATGAGTCACAAGCATAAATATTTATTTTTAAAATATCTAAAGCGCATTAGAATATGAAACTAGTATTTTTCCTCCCAAATTAAGTGTAAAACTAAAAGTAATATATTGATAAAATTAAATCACGAGAGAAAATAAAAAGTTGCCAGAGCTTTGCAGAGTCTGTCAATTTAAGGAATAAATAAAATGGAAATATTGGAATATATATTTAATGGATTCCTCAAGTATTAAAAGACAGAATATTGAATGACGTACATTTCTTAACGATATCGAATAATAAATTGGAACTTTTTCGACATCGATCCGAAAACTTATTTACTATATTAGAATTATTAATACAGAATTATTAACGTGCATGAATTTTACTTTGTTGTTTCATATGTGAAGGCGTTTGAGCGCGTTTGTGTCTGCGCGCGCGCGTGTATGTGTGTATGTGTATGTTTGCATGTATGTGTATGTTTGCATGTATGTGTATGTTTGCATGTATGTGTATGTTTGCATGTATGTGTATGTAGTTCTGTACATCTCAGAAAGCAAATTATACCAACACATAGACGTCCGTAGCTGCGCAGTATAGGATTGAGGAAGACGACTATCATTCTATGACCGCCTGTTTGTAGGGTCAAAGCTGAAGACTTCAAGTGCAATCTTGTACCTTTCTCCATTGCCTCTCTTGGCCTATTACCAGTGGACTTGTGAAGACATTGTGGTTGTGTCGGTCCTGGTGTCTTGGTCTGCTGAACACAACCTGCACGATGAATAACATTATAGTGGACATCGTCCTTAAAACTTGTACTGGCCGAGTTCATATTTATTCATGTGTGTGTGTGTGTGTGTGTGTGTGTGTGTGTGTGTGTGTGTGTGTGTGTGTGTGTGTGAGTTAAGCAGGTATAGATAGCAAAAGCTCTTTACTGAATTGAAAAATACAGTGTATTATATACGAAACACGATATAATATAAAATTCTTACTAAATTATACTGAATTATATTATATATTCCTTGAATACCAATGCAGTCATTTTTTTGTGTTTGCAGCGTTTTCGTGCAGTTTTATGTTGGTATTTTCGTTCTTTTTTAAGAGTACTATGAAATGATAACACATACTGAATAAGCTGTTCCTCAAAATTTCTTATAAAATGCAAATATCATTTATTTTGTACTCGCGATTCTTCACTATACTATCTTCTTTTTACTGTTTAATGGCTTTCGAAACGGAGAAACTATTTCAACTCTAGTTGAAACTGGATTCTAAATTTACATAACGTATTGTACTGTAATTTTTCTGACGTATCATTCTAGAATGCTAACATTACACACATATGTTTATCTCTTCAACATTGAAAAGATTAATTTATTTTATTTTTTCCCCCATATTTTGTATTAAAGTCAAATGCGTCCAAACAAAATATGATATAGTTTTTGTTAAAAAAATATTCACACCATTACGTCAAAACCTCCATCCCACTTCTTGTTAGTTCATATTACATCTTTCTGTCCATCCACACAATGCTAAAATTTTAGGGAAGTATAACTTACTGGAAATTAAAAACTACCAAATGAAATACCCCTGGGAATAACAGCAAGGGGCCACAAAACAAATACCGAGTCGACCACACATCTATATACATTCTGTTTAAGACCTACCACTGAAAAATTCTGGAAACAAGTGTGCAGCAGGTAACCGCCAAACCTTGTTATTTAACTCAAAACCTGCCACTTCTTGTTAGTCTTTATATCTATTTTATCTTTTAATTGTTTCAGTTATTGGACAGCAGCCATGCTTGGGTACTGCCTTCAAGCGTTTAGTCGAATACAACGACCCTAGTACTTATTTATTAAAGCTTGCTTCTTATTCTTGTGCAGAACCGCAAAGTTAGGGAGACGCAAACAAGGCAACAACGGTTTTCAACAGATTGGGTGGGGGTCAAACACAAGCTCACACACACAAACACACGCAGACGCACACACATTATGTGTGTGTGTGACGGGCTGCTTTCAGTTTCCATCTACGAAATCCACTCACACGGCTTTGGTCGGCTTATGGTTATAGTAGAAGGCACTCGCCCAAAGTACCAAGCAATGAGACTGAAACCGAAAAAATCTGGTTGAAAAGCAAATTTCCTGCACACAGCTAAGCATTCATACTTGGTGTTTGTTACTAGGAAATCTACGCATGGACTTCTCAACAACTAGAAGTAAGGATAAATTACATATATAATGAACTCTAATAGACGATTAACTGCTGATAGCGTTTATCGAGAAGTATTATAATCAAAGATTAAGTAAATCGTTTCTCAAAGATTTATTCACAAAACAATGCACCAATGCACACATATGTTTGTAATCAGATAGAAAGTTAGAGCCGATGGGAGATGAATGACGTCAAGGACGATATATAATTACTGGTGTAATTTATGAAACCAAACATCAACGAACATTTCATATACATACATATATGTATATATACGTGCTTATGTGTGTGAGTGTTTGTAAGTGCGTGAGTAAGTGAGTATATATATATATATATATATATGTATATATATATATATATATATATATATATATATATATATATATATATATATATATATATATATATATATATATATATATATATATATATATATATATATATATATATATATATAAATATATACTTATATATCATATATATATATATATATACATGAGTGGGTGGTAGATAGATGGATAGATATACAGATATATATATATATACATATATATATACTTATATATATATATATATATATATATATATATATATATATATATATATATATATATATATATATACGGGACAGAGAGAGATAGAGATAGAGAGGGCTACAGAGAGAGGGGGAGAGAGATAGCGGTAGAGAGAGAGAGAGGAGATTGTGGTTTCACACTGCTATGAACTGCAATTAAGTGAAAAAATACTGAAAGCCGTTGTTCGGTGGAGTGGAATAACAGTATATTTTCAAAATTGAATCTACGTCAGAACCAGGAACGAGAAACCTCGAGTAGCTTCTCATGCAGAATCAGCTTTTCATAATGAATAACAAGAACAAGATCAACAACGACAAGGACAACAGCAAAAAAAAAACAAAAAAAAAACATCAACAACAACCACAACAACGACAATAATAATAACTCGTTTCTACATCTCCCATTCTGCTAAATGACAACAATATTGTCGAAGAATGAGACCAAGATGGAATATAGAAATGCCTGGGAATAAATAAAGAGAATGGGATCCAACAAAGTGCTATGAGGGAATAAATCATGAAAAAGTATTATACAAGGGTAGGTTTGATTATAAAAATGGAACTAAATTCCCAGAATAAGATTCAAGCTATTAATTCACTAGCTGTCCCAGTGGTTTAAATGAACTCCAACGAATGAAGACGAAAACGAGAACACTCATGAGGGCAAACAAGATGCATTATCTAAAAACCGATATTCATAGAATCTACGTTCCTCGAAAAGAGGTTGGAGAGGTCTTATCCATCTAGAATTATCGTACAAGACCAATGCAATAGGACTTAATTCATACATCCAGAATAAATACGACTGGATGACACAGCTAGTAAATCGAAACGAAGGGGACAAGCTACATTCTGCCATTAAAGAGGCATAGAAGTATAAAAGAGAAGTAAAGTTAGGTGTAAATTTTAATGCCAAAGCTGCAATACGAAAAGAAGCAGCAAAACACGACGAACAAAAACTTAGAAAGAAGGCCCGAGAAAGCTTATAGATAAATAGCAAGAGAACCCTCTCCATTGTCAGTATGCCAAACGAACGAGTGAAGCAGCTATAGATAAATTAACAACACATGAGTGGTTGCACTGTTCAGGTCTAAAGCAAAAACTGGTGCTTTTATAATGGCGGCTCAGGATTAATCGCTACTCGAAACAAACTACCGAGCAAACGTTCTCCACAATGGTGCTCACCCAAACTGTAATCTATGCGACAATACTATTGAAACCATCGACCACATTGTGGCTGGCTGCTCTAAACTCTCAATGACCAAGTATAAAACCTGACATGACTGAATAGGGAAGTACATTGGAAAATTTGTTGTCATTATGACATAGCCCATCCGAAGATCAGTATGAATACCACTAGAAACCAATTACAGATGGTATTTAAGTTACTATTCTGTGGGACTTTACCATCCATACTGACATACAAATAAATGCCAATAGTCCATATACTATTGTCAAAGAGCATGGACAAAATACCTGCTTTCTAATAGACATGACAGTAACAGATGTTCGAAATAGCTCAGTCGCTGTAGCTAAATACAAGGACTTAGAGATAGAAATCAGGAAAATGGGGAACCGAAAAAAAAAATAATAATATTTGCTTGTCACTTGTTTGACCTTAAACACTTGAGCAGTGGCTGACGATATGTGCATCTCTGATGACGATCAGAAGTAGTGGGGGAGCATCATTGCCATGTGTTGAGAGGAATCATTTGGATCATTCACCTTTGGAAGCATGGGTGTTTCGTTCAACATCCTTAAACAACCCTTATTCAGGGACCTATTGAGTGGGATAGGCTACTCAACCTGAAAAAAATTCTAACTGGGCCCCACCAGGTCGCACACATATGGTTGTGATGCATGTGCCAGGTGTACCCTTATCAGACGGATAATCATGATGGGTATACTGAACTTCGTATATTTTACGCCGGTGTCTCTTTGATGGCATGCACTGCTCTCTCACTCAATAATAATAATAATAGTAGTCATGATGGTTATATTGGGCTTTGTATATTTTACCCCAGTGTCACTTTGATGGCATGCACTGCTCTCTCACTCAATAATAATAATAATAATAATAAACGACTCCAAATATCACATTGTCAAAATCACTGACTCGCCACAGTGTAGGATGTGCTCTAAGAAGGGAGACAGTATAAGCCATATTGTTAGTGAGTGCTGTACGTTCGCACAATGCAAATACAAAAGGAGACACGACAATGTAGCCAGACATGTCCACTGTCTGTTGTGTGGTAAAGTAACCC
Organism: Octopus bimaculoides; assembly: GCF_046866305.1. Lineage (NCBI taxonomy): Eukaryota > Metazoa > Mollusca > Cephalopoda > Octopoda > Octopodidae > Octopus > Octopus bimaculoides. The sequence goes on along the minus strand of NC_142931.1, from coordinate 22,791,787 downwards.
TCGAGAGAGCTGAACAATGGTATGAACACAAGCCAGAGGGAATAACGGAAAACAAACATTACAAAATACTCTGGGATTTTAACATGCACTGCGACCAAGTCAGAGAGGCAAGACGGTCAGATGTCGTGATCATCCATAGAGATGAAAAAGAAGCAAAGATAATAGATGTTGCTATACCAGGCAATTCGAGGGTGAACTGTAAGGAAACAGGTAAGAGTGAGAAATACCAGCCATTGCGGGACGAACAGAAAAGTTATGAGGCATGAGGTAAATAATGGTGATACCGGTGGTAATTGGAGCATTAGGAGAGGTTTCCAAGAGCTTTGAAAAACATATTAAGAATATCTATTTACAAGCTTTTTAATCCCATCAATATAATACTCTTTTGGTTTCAAAGCGAAGAACTCTGAAATGTCAGTTTCGACCTCCTCCTGGCTTGCGAAAGTTATGTCCCCCAAATGATTCTGTAAACTACGAAACAAATGGTAGTCTGAAGGAGCAAGGTCGGGAGGATAAGGTGGATGAGGAATTTTTTCCCAACCAAGCTCTTCGATCTTCTTTGATGTGATCTTTGCAGTATGGGGTCGCGCATTGTCCTGATGAAACAGCACTCCTTTACGATTCACTGAAGTGAGTCTTTTTTTCATCAAAGCTTGGTTCAAACGCTGTAATTGCTGACAGTAGACTTGAGCATTGATTGTTGCATTAGGTGGTAACAATTCAAAATGAATTACTCCTTTGCAATCCCATCAGATAGAGAGAAGAAACATTTTCCCATGAAGTTCCCTTTTCGGTTGTGGTTGAGCTTTTTCCCTTTTAAAAAGCCACTGTTTACGACGTTTAACATTTCGACACAAGAACCCATTTTTCGTCACCAGTCATTAGTCTATCCAAAAAGGGTGAAATGAGCTCACGAGAATGGAGAGAAGAGCAGATGTCAACTCAGGATTTGCGGTTGCTTTCCGACAATTCATGAGGCACCCATTTTCCAAGTTTAGGAACCTTTTCAAGTTGTTGAAGATGACGATGAACAGTTGTATGGTTTGAACTAAGTTTTATTGCCAAATCTTCAACTGATAATGCAGGATTTTCTTCAATTAATGTCTCAAGGAGCTTATCTTCAAATTCAACTGGACGTCCTGTTCGATCTTCATCTTCAAGGCTGAAATCTCCACTTCTGAATTTTGCAAACCATCTTCTGCAAGTTCTTTCTTTCAAGCATTCTTTCCCATAAACTGAGTGTATGTTTCGAGTCGCTTTGGCTGCAGAGTTTCCTTTTTTGTACTCATAAAGCATTATGTGCCTCAAATACTCTTTGGATACTTCCATGTTAGAAAGGATTTTAATCAAATATATTTTAATTGTATTATTCTATAAAATAATATTTAATTAGTTTACATGTACACAAACGCATAAAAATAATTTTAAATTCCATTAGACATTCTAAAATACTATTAAATTTCATTCAATTTTAAAAAAGGTAAGATCGGACAGGACTTATGGGATGACCTGATGTAATAAATTCATAGTGTCAAACACGTTAAATCCGACCTTGATGAAACATGTTTGTGTAAGATTTTATACGCATGCTGCGAAAAGACTTAATTGGAAGAAGATATCCATTTAATATTTACATGTATTGTATGCATTTCGTTCTTCGTAAAATACGTTGTATGATTCAAATATCTTCTATTTGTCTTCCGGCACATAAACATACGAGTTGAAATAATTTACATGGTACAAGAAACACGAAGATGTTCCACTCAATATCATATATGTTTCGTTTAATATATAAGCCTTAAGGTGTTTTAATACCGTTTATCTACAATAAAATATATTTATTCATGCACACACACACACACACACACACATCAAGAGAGGGGGCGTGATGGATAGAGGGAGCGGGACATAAAGCGAAAATTAAAGAGATAATTTTTATATGTAATTACATGTATGTATTTATGCATGTGTAAATATATACGTGCATAATCTGTGTGTGTGTGTGTGTGTGTGTGTGTGTGTGTGTGTGTGTGTGTGTGTGTGTGTGTGTGTGTGTGTGTGTGTGTGTGTGCAACATCGGAGCCATGAGTATGAAATGCAAATTATATGGGAAATAAGTCTGATTAAAATTTTTTTCAAAGCGGTGCACCAGCGTGGCTGTAGTCTAATGCCTGAAACAAGTAAAAGATAAAAGGTAAATCATAAGACCATTACAATGTAACGTGGTTAATGCATACAAACAAACAGATTTTTAATTTGTGTATAATATGTGTTTACGTGCATCAGTGTGTGAGTACAAATGAGCGTGTGTATGAGTGTATATTTATGTATATATGAATATATATTATTACATACACGCATATGTATACATCCCTACGAACAAACCTTTATACATATGTATGTGTCTACGCATTTGGAAAAAATTTTCCTTGGTGTTTCAATTTAAACTTTCGGCCATAAAATTACTATTATGACTGTCCTTCAATCAACACCATCATTACGTCATTCATGAAGTATTGAATTTAGAATCTTATACGCATACACACACAGACAGATACACAGTCAGGTACAAAATGTCATATCGTTCTCGTCGTGCTTTAATATGTCCTGTTGACAATATAAAGATTATCTCTATTGAATGTTATGTTGTTTTAATCGAAATGAAAATAAAATTTCGTATTGACACCGACCAGCCCTCATATAGATGTAGTATGTTTAATAACGTACCTAACGCGGAAAGACACACTGTGAAATATATACGAACTCGTACACTCACAGACATACATTCACAGACAGATACACATTTATGTGCAAAATGTGACGTCTTCGTCGTCATGCTTAGGATGAAAAGTAAAAGTATAAAACTGAAACAATATATCACATTACAATATAGATCTTATTCTTTCACTAGTATTCTTTGGCGTTTGACACATAATACCGAACCAGTGCCAATGTGTTAATTCAAATGGCAAAAAAAGTTACATGTTGACACTCACGAGGATTGATATTATCACCATGTAAAATTTCATTTGATTCGGTTGAACCGTTCGAGAATGCATTGGAAACAGACTTACGAAGAAGCAGGGGATTATATATATATATATATATATATATATATATATATATATATATATATATATATATATATATATATATATATATATATATATATATATATATATAGGGGGAGAATTCACAAAAAAGCAAAAAACGAAGACAGGTGGTATAGACAACAAGCAGATGAATTAGTATAACGCTCGGGAAGTGAAAAAGTCTTTAACGTTTCGAGCCTACTCTCTTTCACAGAAAGGAACACGGAAAGAAACAAGGAGAGAACAAAAAATGTGTAGTGGCTAGCGATTTATTATGGAAAAAGCATAATACTCTACCTTTGGTATTCGAGTACTATTTTTTCCACCTTGTTTCACATTTATGTGCTTGCTCTGGTATACACGCACACACACACACACACACACACACACACACACACACACACACACACACACACACACACATATATATATATATATATATATATATATATATATATATATATATATATATATATATATATATATAGATACACGTGTGTATATACATTTGTATGCCTATACTTACTGGAAAATAAAAGCTATTTGTACGTACGACCGACTATCGTACCTCACATATACGATTTTGTACTTGACAATTGTGCGACAAATGTTAGGAGGGTTTTACTTGTGATGCCATATGCTATGTAATATTTAGTACCTTAATCAATCACTAACAACATCGTATCAGTAGATTTTTTCTGACCACTCGTGTTATAATATTCCTTTCATAGAATAGTGTGTTGATGTAATTCGTGATGCTGTGCATAAATTATGTTGTGTGTGAACTATTTATACTTTTCACTCATTGCTACGTGTCCATGCAGTGATGACAGTTCTGGCAGTGACTTATTATTTACGGTTTTCACCTTAGTCTTCTCGCATATTTTTTGCTATTTCTCCAAGTGAAAAATCTACTGGTTTGTTCATATTTACGGAGCATGTTTTGGTGACGGATATTTTTTTCTAAGTAAAGCAGTGTATTTCTTCGCCCTAAATGGAATTTATTGGTTATTACATCGCTCGAGCTATTTATGCTTTTTATGAAACCAATCTCAAGAACTTGATTCAGTTCGAATGTTTAGTGGGAATTCTCTTTGTAGCTTCACGACCTGTGACAGCTGCTTCCGGATTCCTTTCTGTATCATGATCTATGTAATTGTAATCTGTGTTATTTATTCAGTTGCTGAGCTGGCTCACTGTCACCATTTCCAACATGGTGCTTGTCTCCATTTGTTTGAAAAACATAAACAATCTTTTTCTTAAATTTTATTTTGACATTGCTTGAATGCAATGTTTTAGGGAACAGTATTCATAATACGAAAGAATAGTGTTACCCTCTAATTCCCGCTTAACAATACTTGACATCACATGTACGAACGTCTGCATGCATGTAAGTGCCATATCTACGCTATCATATTGCTTTTATAATCAACTGCTCACATTGATGAAGAATATTACTTTTAAATACATACATGTTCTTTTTATTTACCACCAGCTTGATCAAATACTTACATGCATGGTATGTATGTATGTATGTATGTATGTATGTATGCATGTATGTATGTATTATGTATGTATGTATGTATGTATGTATGTATGTATGCATACATGTATGTATGTATGTATGTATGTATGTATGTATCATGTATGTATGACCGTACATATGTATTTGCTATTGCAGTATAGATATCTGAAACAATTTCGGCGTGTAAGTCATCGGTACAGCTTTTATTCATTTATTCTTATTTGCTGCGTGATTTCATTTCATTCAATAATTGAATTGGATTTCAGGCCTTAGAAAATACACTGTGATAGAGTATGTCTTTAATCGCATACAACATAAAAACACATCTCTTATGATAACCAAACATATGATAGCCATATTTTCAGAACTAGTATTCATTAATCGAAACGAATACACAGAGGAAAGTATTGATACGAAGAACATTCCCTTTATAAAAGTATTTTAAAATTGCCAAGGACGCGTTTAGATACATTTGATCAGGATCAAGTTGAGGATAAAGTTAGATTTATTCGTGTGTAAAATTCTAAGACGCCTTCAAAGAACGTTATTTATTGTTGCAAAGAAAAAAAAAAGCTGAAATCTAATTTAGCTGAAAAATGTAAAATTAAAGGCTTTGAAAGAAACAGAAAAGGCCAGAGGACGTTGGGGTTGAAAGCGTTAATTAATATTACATTAAGTGTGGTGTAGCGTGATAATCGTCAGAGTTACAAAGAGCAGAACGCATGAAATAACTGCCAATTAGTTTATTTTTGCAATATTCATTTTCTGTACAAATTGGTGTTGCAAGAAGCATTTTCTCCTGCAATGAGGTTGAGTTTCAAGTAGTCTCTTTTGATTCAAAATATTTATGATTACTCTGATATCTTTTTCAAATCTTTAATTAGTGTTGTTTCCCTCCAATTTCTCAAAGTTACAAATCAACACATTTTTATGATCAGAAATAGTTTTCTAGCGCAATGCAGAGGTGTAGAGGTAGCTCCACCTTTAATTCACATTCTCTAGGTGATCATTAGCCAAAGTAGCTGGAGTTCTTGGAAACACACGGTAAGATGTGATACACAATATTTGAACGACCATTTTGTAAATACACAGCTATTTTTTACGTATCTTCCTTTTTATTTTTACATGAAAAGCATAAAATTCTCTAATTTATCTTGTAAAAATGCCAGAAATAATTCCAGGCTCCATATCTATACTATCTTATTCATTTCATAATCATTTGCTCACATTAGTGAAGAATATTTCTATAAAATACATAGATTTTATTGTTGGTTTTATTTAACGACAGGTTGGCCAAATAGAGCATAGCTATGAAGAGACTCATTCTAGCTGAGATAACAGGTAGTAGTATATTTAACGTGTGCTGATTTTCCAGGGCTGAATGTGTTCATCGGTATTTGAATGTTATGTGTGACATATAAAATACCCGTTTATAGGAACACAAAAAGTGAAAAAATATATTTCATGTTACGTAATACATAATCATATGTATCAGTTTCAGTCAAAATATCATTACTTCAAGTAATGCTATTTTAATTCCAATTCTAAACAGAAGAGTGAAAAACATTCTTAGTCGTTTGCATGCTTGACTCTGAGAGTTGCAACCAGGCATGCGAATGATTAGGAATATTTCTCTTAGATCTGTGAAATTTTACATAATGCGATTCTGACTGACATACATACGTACGTACGTTCCTACCTACCTACCTATCTACATACGTATGTATGTATGTATCTAGCTAGCTAGCTAGCTAGCTATGCATGTATGCATGTACGAAGTTCATTCGAGAAGTTTTGATACTTCTTCAGGGGTGACATTTATTTATTTCAAGGAATTACGAAACTCTACTCCTTTAAAATAGCATCTTCTGACTTTACTTCTCTTGTAGCACTCCAGTCTTTTGGAAGTCCTCTAATTTGAAAGTGTCCAGGACCCTTGTCAACCTCTATCTTCTCAATTCCATCAAAATGATTGCCCCTCATTTTCTCTCATCAGCTTGGAAACAATCAGACGTGACGGGGAGCAAGTTCTGGACGGTAGGGAGGGTGAGTATCAGTTTCGACGCCCATCTCTGTGAAATAGTTAGTATGGACTTGATAGAAGCAGTGTTTATCAGGGTGCGTTTAAAGTGCTGTTACAGCCGTTCCCGTCAACCTGGAAGAAAAAATAAATTGGTCGTTCAGCTTATTAGATGTACAGTAACGATTTATTAAAATTACAATAATCTAAGAAAAGTCATTACTGCTATTCGTAAAAACATCACAAACCTTCTGGAATGCACTTTGTATATCTGCATACATGCTAGCTGGCATGCATACATATGTGTGTGTGTGTGTGTGTGTGTGTGTGTGTGTGTGTGTATGTGTGTGTGTGTGTATACAGGAGCGGCAATAGTAAAATATAAGTATATATCTCCCAAATTCAAGGCCACAGTTTTGCTTCTATGTAGTTGGAATTTTGCATAGACGCATATTATTTCATGGAGTACATTTCAGGCGAAGTCATTTTTCCTGAAATTTGTTCTTTTAGTTCGATACAGAGAAACTAATAATATCTTATTGCACTGCAAGCACTGCAATAAATCAAGGAAAAATGTTACTGAATATAGAAATATACATTAATTGTAATTATGTAATGCAGTAAAGTATTTTGGGAAGAAACACGTTTTCCTAGAAAGTAAAAAATATATGAGTTTCATTGCAGATTCTGTGTTTTGTATTTTGTATTTTGTATTTTACACGTGTATTTTGGTTTTGTATTTTCGCTCCTTTCTCATGAAGCTCAGCTTGAACCATTTTTGGAATGCTTGGATACAACATATCTGTGTGAATCAATATGCTTGGACGAGCTGAACATTGACAGAGTCTTTTTAAAGTAAATTATCCGAAATGTACTGAATTCTTCTTCTTGTATCTATTTTGGGCATTAATAAACTTGGGCAAGGCCGTAAATAGCCGGTAGCATATACACACATGTAGATATAGATAGATTCATAAATACATGCAAATATATATATGTATATATATGTGTGTGTGTGTGTTTCTCTGCGTGTTTGTGTGTGTGCAAATATGCATGTGTATATGTGCATGTATATATATGTATATATACATATCATATATACACATACATACAAATATGTGTATATATATATATATATATATATATATATTTATATATATATATATATATATATATATATATATATATATATATATATATATATATATATATGTATATATATATATATATATATATATATATATATATATATATATATATATATATATATATATATATATATATATATATATATATATGTAAATATATAAAAACAAAAAGATAAAGAGAGCAAAGGTAAGGTTGGAGAGGTATTTTCTGGATAGAGTCTCACAGCTGTTTCTGGGAAGATCCAGTACTTCCCTTCATCGGAGACAGAAAGAACTAAAGTAATCTATTATTATATCGATAAGCGGATATTTTTAGTATGAAGTGGTAAAGAGTGTGATGTGCTGAAAAAAGAGAGAACAGTACTTGAAGTGTAGTTTCATTCCAGTGGTAAATATCCGTGTAGAAATCCGTGCAAAGTAATCCTTGTGTGGATAATCCGGAAATTTATGTTGGAGCGAAAGTTGATATAGCATAGATAGCAGAGGTACATATATTCCATATTGCGATGGATTTTTGCTTGTTTACTTGAAGAATGGCCAAGTCAAGTGAAAAGTCAGCGGTAATTAGGTCAAGTCATGAAGACAGAATGTGAAAGGGGATAGAGGAGAGATAGAGGCGGAGGATGGTAGCGATATATTTATGGTCAGTTGGTCTTAACAGGGTAGAGGGGATGAGCATATAGAGTAAAGGAGGAATAGGGGGTTGAGGTTAAAAGGTCTAGTGAGTAGGAAGGAATGTGTGTGTGTAGTATATAGGTGGTGGGGTATGAGTGATAAACCAAGGACAGAGATAAAAGGAAGGGATGGGTGGGAAAGGTAGTTAGTAGTATCATATTTTAGGATGCTGCCAAGCCTATTTATAGACGGTGGAAAGGGATTGAAAGAAGTGACGTAGTCTGTATGCGTAGGTGGTGTTCTTGTGAATTTGAGAATAGAAGAAATAGATTTGGTGGTATATGTGTGGTGAGATGATCGAAAGGAAATAATCCTATTCAAAAGATCGTGAAAGATGGATGTTTTTGCCAGGTTGAATAGGTTGTCTGAGGGGGAGTTGTGTGATTATGTTGCGTGATCGTTTGTGCAATTTTGCTTGTGATAGAACCTAAATGTGTGAAAAGAGCGGTGGTTGCAGTTGCTAAACGCTTCGTTATATCGATTAAGTAGAGTGGGAGAATTGTTTTTTAAAATATGGAACGCCTCCGTTAGGCAAAGCTTGCAATTGGAGCGCTTGCCCTGGTATGGAGTTCCAGAATCTAAGATGGACCATTTTAAGGTGTATTGGGTATTTTTGTTTTTGAGGTGATGAATATCATTGGCTAATGTTGTAGATTTACTGTGTTTATCGTATTTAAAAGAGGGCATATGGGCTGCGTAGCGATGTTTAAAGTTTATAGTTGCACCAATGTACGTGACAGTAGACTTATGTAATAGATTTTTCACGGAGCATTTATATATTACATTGTATCTTACGCAATGTGTTTAAAATACAATTCTCCCACTCTACTTAATTGATATAACGAAGCGTTTAGCAACTGCAACCACCGCTCTTTTCACACATTTAGGTTCTATCACAAGCAAAATTGCACAAACGATCACGCAACATAATCACCCCCCCCCCCACAGACAACCTATTCAACCTGGCAAAAACATCCATCTTTCACGATCTTTTGAATAGGATTATTTCCTTTCGATCATCTCACCACACATATACCACCAAATCTATTTCTTCTATTCTCAAATTCACAAGAACACCACCTACGCATACAGACTACGTCACTTCTTTCAATCCCTTTCCACCGTCTATAAATAGGCTTGGCAGCATCCTAAAATATGATACTACTAACTACCTTTCCCACCCATCCCTTCCCTTTATCTCTGTCCTTGGTTTATCACTCATACCCCACCACCTATATACTATACACACACATTCCTTCCTACTCACTAGACCTTTTAACCTCAACCCCCTATTCCTCCTTCACTCTATATGCTCATCCCCTCTACCCTGTTAAGACCAACTGACCATAAATATATCGCTACCATCCTCCGCCTCTATCTCTCCTCTATCCCCTTTCACATTCTGTCTTCATGACTTGACCTAATTACCGCTG
>NC_142931.1:22776894-22779394 GCF_046866305.1 Octopus bimaculoides | reverse complement strand
AATCAGACTATGTCATGACGCTGGAGAAATTGGAATGTATGATAAAGTAAGTCAGTTTCAGTTAATACATTTTCAAAGCATTTATAATTACAACATGAAAACTAGATTTATAAACAAATACTTCGTGTAGAAAAAGAATAGAAAATGTTAATGAGGAACATGCTGAACATGGATAGAAAGAAGACAAAGGGGAATGAATGAGTTAGAAAAGTAGGCGAATTAAGATTACTTTTTAATACAGAACTCTAGAAAGAGTGCCTTTTTCGGGAGAGTGTATAAATGCGAATAGTGTAAGACCAGTATATGTAGTTGTGAAATACACTCACCTTTCTTCCACATTGTCGCCACTCTCCAATTACATTGCCAACTTACAAGTACGTATAATGTCTCTAGTAACTCTCTCAGACTGAGAGTAAGGGAAATCAGTTTCTCGTTATGACCAATGGACATATACCAAAGTCAGCATAATGTTTCTTATCAATACAGCATCTTTTGATGGCTGTGTAGCACTCATCTGGTAGAACTAGAATGTGCGCCTTTGATGCACAAAGAGGGAGGCAAACGTCAACACTAACAGGTAGTGTCAAAACACAGAATACGTCCAGTTTCACAGTCATTCGGGTTAACAGATAACAGTTTATAAATTTTACTTCTAGGTGTCAAGAAATATCATATTTACATTTTTTTTCAGACAATTTCCTGTAATATTTTTATTGGCAAAAATAAAATTCACTCTTTGAAGTTCTTCAACAGTTTCTGCATAAATAAGAGTTTCAGTTTAATATACCGCAGACGAATCGTTGTCAATATTTACCTGCAGTATTTTCTACATATATAAAATACAGATTCGGGAGGTGTATGAAAATGGTTGAACATAAAATTTGACTCTTTCGTGTAAATCATATTCACACTTCCAGTTATATATATATCGATCCCCTTCGTTGCGAAGCAGCGCTCGTTACAAAGTTATTCAATGATATACACATTTATATATATATATATATATATATATATATATATATATATATATATATATATATATATATATATAAGCTCGTCGAAACGCCGGTGTTAAAACGTGGGTAGCTGATGAAGTAGAATGTTCTCTATGTGGCTCGTGTGTTCTCGTCTACGTTTGTTTGCAATGTCCTGTACCCAGATATGCACCTATACATACAGGTGGATGTCGGTATGCACATACCTGTACGTATATATGCATATACTCATTTACTTTTGTTATATATATATATATATATATATATATATATATATATATATATATATATATATATATAGTGGCGTACGTACACTTTGGTCTCTTATATGTAAGTATAGATTTTTCTAAATCTTGTACGACTCTATTTCTGTCTATCAGCCCTTTCACTCTTATTCGTTCATTCCGCTCTTCGTTCTTTCGTTCCCCCTCTCTTACACTTCCTTGCCTTCTCTTCTTGCTCACTTTCCCTCCACTTTTCACTTCACTGTGTCTCTGTCATTTTTTTCTCGCCCTCCTTAATTCTTTTGTCCCTCTGCCTCTACCTCTCTCTCTTCTCTTCCCACGTAACCGGCGTTCCGCTAAGCCTGATCTTTCTTTCTTGGCTGGCTGTTGTCCGTGTAACATCGATATCCCTCCATGTCCCTGTGAAATCTTGTATACCTGCCGTAAGGCTTTATTTCCACACACACCAGCTTCATGTAATTCGTTCTTAGTCGAAAGACACCTGTTGTTATGTCCTGTTATTATTTTTATTGTATTTGTGTAACATTGTTCGTTTTTTTCCGTCCTTGTTTTTGTATACATTCGCTGCTTTCTTCCAAGGAATCTAATGCATTTAGCTTAGCTTTTCCTTGGGGCTGGCCAGATTGGAGCAATCTCGAGTATTATCAGCCGAAATTGCGAAGATAATCTGGTACTCGACAGAGGAAAAAAAAACTTCGAATGACCCATCCTTGTTTTCTTTGTATCGTCTATCTGAATGTTTTGTTGTTCCATTTTTCAATCACCTAACTATACGGATGTATGATTAAATATGGCGGAAATATTCAAATATTATAGCTTAGATATCAAGGACGAAATTTATGTAACAGATGGAAATAGCAAAAGGCAATAAAGCTTCAAAATGAAATTTTAAATAGTGTCACAGTGGGAAATGAGATAAAATTGAAATCTGTTAGTGTTTAGAATTACAATATATAGAATAAAAAACCGAAAGTTAATCTTGGCAAAGTGAACACTTTGAGTTATTGAAAACTACAGAAAATTTTAGTGAGTTTCTATGTATGTATGTATGTATGTATATACGTACGTACGTATGTATGTATGCATGAATACATGTATGTATGCATGAATACATGTATGTATGTTTCTAATTATCTACCTACACGCGTACAAAAATACACACACATATGTGAGCGCGTATGTGTGTACATGCTCATACATACATACATACATACATACATACTTACAATCATACACGCGCGCACACACACATATATATGT
>NC_142931.1:22759394-22764394 GCF_046866305.1 Octopus bimaculoides | reverse complement strand
GTATAGGGATAAATAATCCAGGTGGGTACTGTGGTAGCTCTCGCTAAGTGTTAGAATTCTTGCTGTAATTCTTCCGATGGGTAACTCCAAGTTCGCTTTCTTGGATTATGGATATCAGGAGTGCAAATTTCTAACAATTATAAAGAATACGCAAACAGATGCCTCATCAAGTTCTTTTTCTTTTAATTTTACTGTTGGTCATACAGCATAATTATTTGGTTACAATGACCGATGCGTGTTTCTGCTGCACAGAGTATGTGCACATGCAACCCAGCATAATCGTGTGTGCACCTTCATGAATGAGGGTTCTGAGAAACGCGTGTGCGGCAGAAATACGTGTCAGTAACTGTAACGATATGTTGTATGATCAACAGTAAAATTAAAAGAAAAATCTGTGTTTGTGTGGGGAGGGGGTGTAAGCAATAATTATAACTATAATGAATATGTAAATTGGTACATCCTCAAAATTTATTTCGTTTTATTCTACAACAACATACAGCATATTTTTATGGTTACGACGACCTACACTGCACATGCAACCGGGCATTATTTCCTGTGCAGGTACATTCAGGATCTTTCAACCAACGTGTGTGTGTACGTATGTGCGTGTGTGTGTGTATGTGTCTGTGCGCGTGTGCGTGCGTGTGTGCGCGCGCGCGGACCTATCTCCGAGTGTATTGCAGTCTTATTAGGTAAAATGCCACTTTCATGCTATGTGTGAGTACTATGGTATCTCCTAAATGCATCTCAGTACGATTGAATATCGGTGACGGTCTATGTAAACCAGTGTCTCCACATGTAACCCAAGACAACTGTGGCAATAGCGTTAGTAACAAATGATGATGATGATGAAGATGATGATGATGACGACGACGAAGACGACGACGAAGACGACGACGACAACAACGAGGATGATTGTGATTATAATGTTGTCAACATCTTATATAATATTAATATGTTAGCGAAGTATGTCAACTGGTAAAGTGGAAATACAAGAAATATTGTGCTTTTTTTTGGCACATTATATATGAAAAGGAAACCCTATTAATATATTTACTTACTTGTCTACTTCTCTATCTCTCCCTTTCTCTCACTCTATCTCTCTCTCTCTCTCTCTCTCTCTCTCTTTATCTCTTTATGTCTTTCTCCGTATTATATATATATATATATATATATATATATATATATATATATATATATATATATTTCAAATTTTCATTAAACGTAACTCGAAGCTGGTGTATCAGTTTGACGCTCGGGAAGAATATGAAAATGTTTGACGTTTCGAGCCTATGTTCTTCAACAGAAAGGTTGGGAAGAAAAAACGGAGGGAAATAGGAGGGAGAGAATATGTGTAGAGATTAACAGTTCAACATGATGAAATGACCGGGAGAAAAAGGCTGAGGGAAAGGGAGATAATAACGGTGATCCGGCTGAACAAGGGTGCGCAAGCGTATGTGCATATGTAAGAATGCTGCCTATGAGTGTGTATGCGTGAATGGGGTGAGCGTTTGTGAATGTATTTGTGGGCGATTCTTTAATTATGGGGGCCTCTGTATGCGCGTATGGGAACGTGTATGTATATGGGTATGAGTAACCTGCTGCGTGCATTTTGTGGAGTGGTCTGTGTTTCGTGTAACTCTTTGTTTGTGTGTGTGTGCGCGCGCGCGTATAGATATAGTATATGTGTGTGTTAGGCTGTATATAGTGTATGTGCGAGGCTATTATGCGTGTGTATGTGTGTGTGTGTGTGTGTGTGCTAACGATTCTGTGTAGCAGGTAATGTGTGTGACTCGTTGAGTGATGCACCTGTGTATGTGTGTGTGTGTGCGCATTAGTGCATGAGGGGGTGTATGTAACCCTATAGGTGCGTGTGTATTTTGCATGTTTAGGAAGTGGTATCAAAAAGTTCCAGGACTAGATGGCATCTCACGGTTGAAAGTGCATTCAAAGGTAGCAGTGACTTTCGTGAGGCAGTGTGACGAGTGACATCGCTGTGTTTACTGCACAAGTTGTGAAGTTTATGTTACTGTAATCACGTGTATGCTGAAGTCTGCGATTTCTGTTATCGGCAGGAAGTTGGAACAGAGGGCCAACGTGAAATTTTGCCTCAAACTTGGGACGTCTGCTACAGAGACATTGATCATGCTTCAGAAAACTTACGGCGATGAGGCAATGGGTCGTACTACGCAATGTTTTGAGTGGTACGGGCGCTTCATAAGCGGCGACGATGAGCAATCTGGAAGGTCTGCCAGGAGCGTCATCCCTGAAAATGTGGAGAATATTCATCCGCTTGTGCATGAGGATCGTCGGAAGACAAGCAATGACATTGCTGATGTTGTTCGCCTGTTGTATGAGTCCGTCTACATTCTTCACGAGAACAATGCACATTGTCACGGAGCTCTCCTTCTTCGTGAATTTCTCGCCAAAAACAACATGGTTTTGCTTCTGGGGATTTCCATCTCTTCTTCAAGATGAAAATGTAACTCAAAGGTCACCGTTTGGACACAGCTGTCGAAATCAAGAACGAATCGCAGATGGTCCTTGATTACTTTACGAAAACCAACTTTTAGGCCGGAGTTCAAAAATACCAGCTTCGCTAGGACCGGTGTCTTGCTGTGCAAAGTGAGTATTACTTGGGTAAATAGGTTATTTTTTATCAAACATATCCAGTCCGGGAACGTGTTTAAACCACCTTTTATGCACGAAGGCTTTATGTGCTTGTATGTGTTGTGTGCGTGTGCATTGTGTGTGCTTATAGGAGTGAATACTGTATACTGTGAGGGAATGCATAGAGGTGCGAGGTAGGATAAGGGTGGAGGGAGTTAGGGGATAGAAGGTATTGGGAGCTAGTGTGTGTGGAGTGGGAAGGTGTGTGGAGTGGGAAGGTGTGTGGAGTGGGAAGGTGTGTGAATGGATGTGTATGTGTGCGTAATGGTGTGTTGATTGTGTACTGAGTTGAACAGTGTGTATGAGTGTTTGTATAATGGTGTACGCAGTGATGGTACTGGGTTAGGCTGTGTACAGGTGTGAAGGTGGAGGGGCAGTCAAATGTGGGAGGTGTGTGGAAATACGTGTTGGGTTGGATTTAGATGAAGAGATACGACGATTTAAGGCCGTGAGGAGCAAAGGTAAAAAAAGAAGATAATTTTTTGTTCACAGCGGAGACGGAAGTCTGGGTGAACCTGTGTAATGACAGTCTGAACACAGACAGATATTACAGCGAATGACCAGTTGAGGAGAAGTGCTAGATTGAAGTGTCATTGCCGAGTCTGAGAGTCAGGTGTCTCGAAGGTGCTCAGTGAACCGGTCTGCCAAGCGGTGTCATACACACACACACACACACACACACATATATATATATATATATATATATATATATATATATATATATATATATATATATATATATATATATATATATATACAGGGGAGAGAGAGAGAAAGGCAGATGGACAGACAGACAGATAACTAGATAGATAAATGGCAAAATAGATAGATAGATAGATAGATAGATAGATAGATAGATAGATAGATAGATAGATAGATAGATAGATAGAAGACGGAGAGCTATTGATGTAAATGCAATATACACACCCATGACTCCAGAGAGTTAACGAGAGGAAAACTTGAATTAAATTTGCTATAAATATTAATAGAATATTTACGACATAAATATATTACCAAACTTTATAGTCGTTCATATGTATGGAAAAACTCTTCTGGTATTAATATTCTATAAACAATCCCTACATAACGAAATGGCTCACTTGGATACTATATAAATATGCAATACATTAACTGTGTTTATTAAACAAGAGACATTTTCAGGTGATGAAGATTAATTATAATCGTAATTGTTTACAAAACTCTCCATACAATTAAAAAGAATATGTATTAACCAATAAATCTCCTGCCAGATTTGCTGTGGTTTATGGCTATAGTGATCATGTTACGTACAACATCGAATATTTTATAGTTCCTCGGTGATGCCTAGTTTTAGGCAGCCCGGAGCCAAATCGGTTGTTTTACCTTACCGCGTCTGATGTCGCGCAAAACGATGTTCTGTAACTGCTTTTCTTGCTTATGTAAGTGTCTATATGTACATATAAATATATGCATATATATACATACATACACACATGTACATACCCAGATATATGTATATATACGTGCATATATGATCGAACGCCAAGCATCTTTTTCCAAGAAAGTTTTATCTTAATAATTACGATGCGCACACTTATTCTATCTCTTTTCTGTCTATCTCCCTCTCTTGTTCTTCCTTTCTGTTTTTCTCTCCCACCCTTTTCCTATTCTTCTCCTCTCCCCTTCACCGTTCCCCCCACCCCACTTTCTCTCTCTCTCTGTCTCTCTCAGACACTCTTCCTCCTTGACTCTCTCGTTGCTCACACATGACTAACGGCCATTCTTTCTTTCTTCCACTTCCTTCTTAAAGACAAGACGGAGGTCTGCGCTCTCCGACTGCTTGTCTAGTTGTTGCTGCTGTTTTTACTGCCGTTGTTTGTTGCTGGTTTTGTTGTTGTGTTGTGGTTGTTACTGCTGCTACTGCCGGTGTTATTGCCGTACTTATTGCAGATGCTGTTTTTGTTGCTGTTGTTTATATTTTGAAATCACCCCAAGGCAAGGACTCTGGCCTTGACTACCTATCTTTTGCAGTGTCTAGCAATGTCTCGTTACACACAGTTTCTTAAATCTAATAGAGAGTAATTTGAGGTATAACTGACTATTAGGTTTTGAAGGTCTAGTAACCACATGGAGGCTTCACCTTTGGTTCAGAAGGAGTAGTGCTGATGTGACGTGCTTATAATCACATCAACATTCGTCTTGTGTTTGCTTTCTTTTTCCCCATGTGCTTTGTATATGTGGGGATACTGTATACCTTCTCGGGTAATGTAGTATGTCACACCTAATAGCTTCATAAAATTCCAGTAAAATAATGTAATCGATGTTATATATTTAATCAATTTATGAAATTA
>NC_142931.1:22701894-22754394 GCF_046866305.1 Octopus bimaculoides | reverse complement strand
GCCTATCTACCTACATATATTTCTATTTATCTATCTCCTTTGTCATGGGATCTCACCCCAAAAGAAAAAAAATCAATGTTCTCTTCTAAACAACCCTGTCCCCAAAAAACATGTTTTAGATAAATGAACAAGCTGCTTGTACATACACAAAATTTTATTTGACGAGTTCGAGGAACGAACGAAAATGCTAATAATACTGAAGAAAAAAAAGATGATTTTTTTTTTCCAAAATTCTGACGACTTTTTTTCTTAATATATATGCGCAGGAGTGGTTGTGTGGTAAGTAGCTTCCTTACCAACCACATGGTTCCAGGTTGAGCTCCACTGCATGGCATCTTGGGCACGTGTCTTCTACTATAGCTTCGTGCTATAGTAGAAAGCCTTGTGAGTGGATTTAGTAGACGGAAACTGAAAGAAGCCCGTCGTATATATGTATATATATGTATGTGTGCGTATATGTTTGTGTGTCTATGTTTGTCCTCCCAACATCGCTTGACAACCGATGCTGGTGTATTTACGTCCCCGTAACGTTAGTGGTTCAGCAAAAGTGACAGATAGAATAAGTACTAGGCTTACAAAGAATAAGTCCTGGGGTTGATTTGCTCCACTAAAGGCGGTGTTCCGGCATGGCCGCAGTCAAATCACTGAAACAAGTAAAAGAATAAAAGGAGATATATATATATATATATATATATATATATATATATATATATATATATATATATATATATATATATATATATATATATATATATATATATATATATATATATATATATATATATATATATATATATATATATATATATATATATATATATATATATATATATATATATATATATATATATATATATATATATATGTATGTATATATATATATATATATATATATATATATATATATATATATATATATATATATATATATGTATATATATATATATATATATATATATATATATATATATATATATATATATATATATATATATATATATATATATATATATATATATATATATATATATATATATATATATATATATATATATATATATATATATATACTTATTTCAAACTAAATGAAATTTCATTAATTGTTCAACACCATTGTTGCAAAGCAGATATTCTTTTCTACTCTAGGCACAAGGCCCGAAATTTGGGGGGAGTGGGGAAGTCGATTAGATCGACCCCAGTACGCAACTGGTACTTGATTTATTGACACCGAAAGGATGAAAGTCAAAGTCGACCACGGCGGAATTTTGAACTCAGAACATAAAGACAGACAAAATACCGCTAAGCATTTCGCCCAGCGTGCTAACGTTTCTTATTTCTTTATTGCCCACAAGGAGCCTAACATAGAGGGGAAAAACAAGGACAGACAAAGGGATTAAGTCGATTACATCGACCCCAGTGTCTAACTGGTGCTTAATTTATCGACCTCCAAAGGATGAAAGGCAAAGTCGACCTAGGCGGAATTTGAACCCAGAACGTAACGGCAGACGAAATGCCGCTAAGCATTTCGCCCGTCATGCTAACGTTTCTGCCAGCGCGCCGCCTTCTGCAGAGCAGATATTATATAAGAAGTGACAATGTAATATTTATGAATGTGGAAAGTGAAGGGAAATATACATTTATGTTTTCAATTTTTACTCTTTAGCTCCAAAGAAAACTTAATGGTCGAATTAATGAAAGAGTGACTGCTGCTATATTAAGATAATTTTGCAGAATAACTTACTTAGCCCTAGAAAACTATGTTTTACACTATACGACGTGACTCACTCCAGTCGACATTTTAGACTAATAAATCCTGAAAAACCTTCTCTAATCTGATAGTATGGAGGTTATTTTTCGATGATACTAATACTGAAGAAGGCAAGTTTTGCGATTTTATTGTCTTGAGAGAACCCATCTCTAGCCTATAAAATTGTATGAGAATTTTAATACAAGTTTTGTAGCTACAATTTGATGTAGTGTTATTGTTGTGTTTGTTGTTGTCGTTATTGCTGCCGCTGCTGCTGCTGCTGCAGCTGCTTCTATTGATTAACCCATGCTGACCCTTACTGAGCCATTCTTTGAACATTTTCAACCATCGTGTTCCTTTGCATATTTAGGATCTCATTCTTCAATATTTCCTTCATTTTCAGATAGGAAGGAGGCCTGACTGATACTTCTAGTAAATTTCAGCAACCCTGTTGAGGTTCCATGATGTCATCTAGAAAACCTTTCTTGTATTTAACAGGGTATCGGTTACACGTCTACATGGTAGATATTCATGTTTTGACTTATAATTTTAATCGCCCAAACGGATTTTAAAAATATGTGAGAAGGAATCATCATCTCACAAGGTATTGGAAAATATATTGATGTGTGTGCGTTTTGTGTCTTTTGTGTGTGCGTGTGTGTGTGTAAGCAGGAGATTTTGTGTGTACACTTGAAACTTTGTATGTATGTATGCATGAAATTATGTACGTATGCAGGTATGTATGTGTACGTATGAATGTATGTAAATATACATACATTCATACGTATATGTGGGTGTGTGGTAAGAAGGTTGCTTCCCAACCCTATGGTTCCTTGTTCAATTGTCTTCTACTACAACTTCGGGCCGACCAAAGCCTTGCGAGTGGATTTAGTAGACGGAAACTGAAAGAAGCCTGTCGTATATATATATATATATATATATATATATATATATATATATATATATATATATATATATATATATATATATGGATATGTTTGTGTGTTTGTGTTTGTTCTTCCCACCATCGCTTGACAGACTGGAATAAGTACTAGATGGAATAAGTACTAGACTTACAAAGAATAAGTCCTGGGTCAATTTGTTCGACTGAAGGCTGTGCTCCAGCATGGCCGCAGTCAATCTACTGGAACAAATAAAAGAATAAATGAATACGCATATACATAACATATATAGAAAGAGAGAAAGAGATGCGTGTGTGTTTATGTATGTGTGTTTGAACTGTTGGCGATTTTTTCCTCTTGTTCCTTTTCCTTTGGACTTTCCTCTGTTTCCAAAGAGGAGCTATGCTCGTAACAAAAACAACTACTCTTTTCTTTCTCAGAGCATCGTATTACATGTGCTACGTCCTCACATTGTTCTTTGTTTGTTGTCTTTTTCCCGTTGTTTGAATTGTGTGTGGCGGGTATGGGGGGGTGTAGGCACACATGCATACGTGTATTTATGAATTTATATATACGCGCGGGTCTGTGTATATGGAGGTGTGCATTTGTTTTGTCTTTACTGATATTGATTAAATAAGTTATGGGTTACAAGTACTTTGTGAAGCATTGTTTGCGATGGTTACAATGCTATGTACACTGTAGACATCTCTTTTTCTATAAGTAGAATAGATTCCTGATATCAGGATAATATCTGTTGATTACATGACAGAAACCGAACCATATAATCTTTTGTATGAATTCTCAATGTCTGCGTGGATTCTTGCGGAACGCTTACATGCTGTCTCATCCGCTATGAGCAACATATTCTCTGGTATTCAAATGAGAATATACATTGTGTTTTTAAAGTTGTCAGGCACACATAAACAGGAGTATCTGTCCATTTATCTACATATTTATCTCTTTATAGATCTATTTTCCTGACTAAGACTATCAATATTTATATCTAACGATGTACACATACACACTCATAAACTCTTCTGTACAAGTGTATAAGTGTTGTTGCGCGTGTAACTATATAAATATATGTGATAATTATACGAAGAGATATAGTTTGATACTAAACAGAAAGTAGGGGAACTACATGGCTATACACATACACGTAAACATACTCAGACGCAGAAATTCATCATCATATATTTCGCTTTCATGCTGTTATTTTCTTTGCAGTTTCGCTTCTTATTTCATACTTCTACAATTTTTTATTTATACCCTTCGTTTTCCTTCTTTCACTTTCTTCTTCTTCTTCTTCTTCTTCTTCTTCTTCTTCTGCAATTTTCTGTATGTTATATATATTTGTAAGTCCTTCTTCTTCTTCTTCTTCTTCTTCTTCTTCTTCTTCTTCTTCTTCTTCTTCTTCTTCTTCTTCTCCTATTATTATTATTATTGTTCAGTAGTTTTATTTTTATAACATGCTTTCACTTCACTACCGAACGAAGTGAAAGCACATTATTATTATTATTGTTGTTATTATTATTATTATTATTATTATTATTATTATTATTATTATTATTATTATCATCATCATCATCATCATCATCATCATTATTATTATTATTATTATTATTATTATTATTATTATTATTATTACCATTATCATTATTATTATTATTATTATTATTATTATTATTATTATTATTATTATTATTATTACCATTATCATTATCATCATTATCATTATTATTATTATTATTATTATTATTATTATTATTATTATTATTATTATTATTGCCTTTGCACAGCTTCTAACGCTGGAGATGTACTACGGTGTCAGCTGTTCACTACCAGTGAACTAAGGTAACACCTCTTATTTTTCGAGCACCTTCCGGAGTATTCGAGCGGTTCCAAGCAGTGCTGTTTTCTGCAAGTGCTCCACCCTTATTGCAGCCCCTATTTGTTCCACGTACTTCTCGAGATCTTTGCTTACTGTCCCCAGGGCTCCGACAATTATTGGTACTACTGCTACATTTTTCATCGACCACAACTGCTTAACTTCCCAAGCTAACCTTTCATATCTCTCGACTTTTCTTTCTTCCTTGTCTCAGCTTTCTTCCTTGTCTCTTTCTTCCTTGTTGTCAGCTGTGCATGCTATGTCTATGATCCAGCATAGTTTGACTATGTCTGGCTTATTATTATTATGATTATTATTATTATTATTATTAGTAGTAGTAGTAGTAGTAGTAGTAGCAGTAGTAGTAGTAGTAGTAGTAGTAGTAGTAGTAGTAGTAGTATCGTCCTCTTCTTCTTCTTCTCCTTTTTGGCTCAGGATGTTTAGTGCCGTCAGATTCGGTGCCGTCCTGGTAGTTGGAACGCCGCAATTATAAAGCCACAGTTGGCCAGGGACGTCTTGGAACCGTTCACTATCACGTGTTTGGTCCTTCAAAGTTGTCGTGTCTCATCTGTTCTGAATACATTGATTCTAGAACCACGACTGCAGAAACCAGAGGTTTTGTGGGCACGTAAACTGGGTTGTGGAAAATCTGTGTAGTTATATGGAGTCGACGTCACTGTAATAATGTCAAACACTGATAATATTGAGGTGATTTTCAACTGCAGTAGATATAATCTGTCAGTGAAAGATCCAAAACATTTTCATGTTTAAAGCTAATTCACTTTCTTTACGTTGTAGAGAAATGAATGCCAGCCTATCTTAAAGCATACTACAAATTTCCCCCACAAAAACAAATAACATTCAAATGCTTCTACTTCATTTAAGATATTTCGCTTTAACTTCTGCTGACAGAACAACAATTTTAAACTAATAAGCTTTTGTACTTGCTCAGCACTAACAACCCTGACTGTTTGTTTAACATTACCTATATTCCTAAACAATACTAGCTTTACTTATTTAAGATTCCTACACAACGCATTTATTGAGTCAATTTTTCTTTATGTTTCTTTTTATGTCAAGTGCTGCTGTATCTAAAGTTATCTTTGAGTAATTTCTTTGTTGTATATTATATTTAAACTTGTAAGTTCGTCTGTTTCTGTCTACTTTTAATTACTTTTGAATACTGAATATTTTCTTTGTTTTATCATGTTTTTACGCTAATTTAATTGACTTCAAATGTTTCAACATTTCAATCAATGGAAGCCGTTTTATAAGCTAATACTTATTGGTGTAGATATCTGCTTTAAATGCTGTCCGTCTGTTATTTGATAAATTAACACCGAGTCTTTGCTTTCATAATCAGCTTTTCAATTCTTTTACTATTAATAACGATATATTTAAAATTTTATGTTTCAACTAGCACAAACACAATTTTCATGCAGTCGTTATTTTCTGTATATAAACATCACCTCTTAAAACCCAGGAAAATCCTTCTTTCAGAACATTATATTCATACTGAATAGGGCTCTTTTTATAAACTCCAAGGTATATAAACCAAACTTCCCAATAATTATATTGATTTTTGAATCAATATTTATTTAGTGAATCTTGCACAATAGCTATAGTATTGAAAGTCCATGCGCTTAGAGACGTCAAATAAATTTCAAGATTTATAGCTGTTACTACATGTTGACATAAATATACAAAATCTTCCTAGTCCCTATGATATACCTTATAACAACCAGTTTATTTACAGAAGAATTAGGTGATAAAAGTTGTTGACGTTGCTTTGACTGATGATGAAAGACATTCCATTCATGAACATCTCAAAATTTTTGAAGTATGTAGAACTATTATCGAATACGTATCTTTCTGTTTTCAAAGAAGGTCGCTGATTATTTCAGGAAAACTTCGGTGATATTTCTATTAGATTGTGTGATCTCTCACAGGCATCTGCATAAACATGTAATGACATTTAGATTTCAAATGGATGACTGATTAGCTTTGAGCGTTATGTATAAATTTCGCTTTAACAATTGCAACTTGTACATGATATCAGCTAGGATTTTGTTCTTGGTAGTTAACATAGGGCTTCACTTTATTTTCCTTACGGCTGAGAAGATGTTATGGTATTATCATAATTTTTCCAAACAATATAAGCTGATTATTTTGTTGTTCTATTCACTCCAATATAAAACATACATTTATTCTCCCAAAATTCTACATTTGCATTTTGTATTCTTCCTTTATTAACTTTCCATCTACCAATGGTTCGGTTTTTTCAGTTACTTTCTCCTACTGTTTATATTATTTGATTCTGCTGATTTCTCGTGACTCTTATTTTTTCTTGACTCTCTTTTATTTGTCAAATGGGAAATTTTCTGTATATTTATAGAAGTTAGAAAATTTCATATTGGCTATTATTTGTGATAATGTCGAACCCATAGCTAAGCCCTCGTACTGTCGATATATATCAGTGCCCAAACTGAAGTAGATAATATCTACACAGAAGGTCATCATCTCCATCAAATTTCTTATTGGTATACTAGTGCGTTCTTTTAGATGGGTGTCTATCACTAGTTTTTCTTGAATCACCGATAGTGCTTCACCAGTTGGAACTTTGGTGAACAGACTTATCACATCTAGACACACCATCTGGTTGGATTCAATGGCGGTATTCTTGATTAGTTCTGTAAAGTGGGTGGAATCCTGCACATACGATGTTGACTTTCCTGCTAATGGACTGATTATATCCACATGGAGGAGGCTCAGTGGATGATATGCTGAACCTCTACAGCTCACTATAGGTCGATTCAAGGCAGTGACCTGAATAATAATAATAATAATAATAATAATAATAATAATAATAATAATAATAATAATAATAATAATAATAATAAGAAGAAGAAGAAGAAGAAGAAGAAGAAGAAGAAGAAGAAGAAGAAGAAGAACAACAACAACAACAACAACAACAACAACAACAGCAACATCGAAAAATACCTTAGGAATGAGTACTCAGGTTTGAAATTTCCCGAGACACCTGATGAAGGCCGGAGGGTATATCAGCCGAAACGTTGTGTTAACAACAAACAAGATGAGGACAAATATCCGTCAAATGTAAATAATGCAAATAATGTAAATAATTCCTCATCTCTTAAATATAGAATTGTATTTATACAACAGGGTTAATGTCACATATTATTAAGCAACTAACCTCTTTCCTCAAATGGAAAAAAAGCTATGATGTCTTATCTTAACATGCACAGTAGTTTGTGTTTACTATATTTATTTAACAATTTCTGTTGAATGTGATGGTTTGTGTTAAGAATTTACTGCATCTCTTTTATGGTATTGCTGTTCTTTGGCTGTCAACAACCAAGGACTACAGGCAATTTTTCTTCAAAATCTCTTCCAAAAATAATTTATTCGAAAGTACTACGAAATTGATAGGTCTTGATATTAGGAATTACACTTTGATTCATAGATTGGAGTAAAAAAGAGGCAATAGTGGTAGGTAATCTACTTCAACAGGAAAGCTGGTCTGAAGGGCATTGAAATACATGGGATTTCTCGGATGTATTATTAGTTATCAGCAAAGTCTTAGGTTCAATTTCATGTCATTCGCAGCTGGACAAATCTATGACACAAATCATCATGGGAAAATTCCTATGGACACCCAGATTTTTTTTTATTTAGATACATCTTTAATATTCATTTTATAAGTAATTTTGATATGCCTCTAATTAGAATATTACGATGAATGATAGGTGAACATTCGCAGCAGCATAACGTTACCTGAAACATTACCGGTAAGGAGTCGTGTTATTAAATAGATTCAAAATTCTTGTTCTTTTTATTTTCTTTTTCTTGGTATACGAAGGCGCGGGATGTACTTGGAATTCTTTCCCAGAAAAAAGCCTGTTTTATTTATAGTGCATAGAAGTTGGGAAGTGTAGTGGCCACACTCTATGGTACACTTGAAATATCTGGGTAAATTCCTTTGCGGAGTAGACTTGTAATTTAAAAGACTAGCACCGTTACACAATTTCACGTTGATTCGGCCTATGATAAGTGTACTCGTGACTGTGGAATTTATATGCAAATTCAAAAGTAGATACTACACTTATGTGTTAATTCAAAAGTAGATTGTGCACTACAATGAACAATTGTAATACTGCGGAAATAGACGTAGATACATTTATATTTAGC
Source organism: Octopus bimaculoides (assembly GCF_046866305.1). Classification (NCBI taxonomy): domain Eukaryota; kingdom Metazoa; phylum Mollusca; class Cephalopoda; order Octopoda; family Octopodidae; genus Octopus; species Octopus bimaculoides. The sequence goes on along the minus strand of NC_142931.1, from coordinate 22,745,648 downwards.
TTTATGTGTACATATGCTTGCATGTAGATGTTTGTATGTATATACTTATGCATGGATATACATATGTACTTTTGTATGTGTATGTATGTATGTATGTATGTATGCACGCACGCGTGTATGTATGTGCGTTTGTATGCATGCACGTTTTTATGGTTGAAGATTGAAGCATATCAGTTTGCAATTTTGAATACCAAGGTTCGATTCCACTGAATAACATAAAGCAAATGTAATTTTGTATAGCTTCAGCCCAACTATACCTCCTGGATGAAATTGGGATAACAAAAACTGTATATAAAATCCATCGAGTGGAATATACTATATATAATCTTAAGACACAGCCTTTAACACTGTGTCACGCTGATTCTGTCTGAGAATTACGTTACGGATACACGTAACTGTGGAATCCTGGGCCAGTTAGACGTTAATTCAATGAGCAGGTAATTCAGTTGCTCAACATCTGTATCATCTTCGACGCCTATGTATAACCATCCATGTCTGTATGCAATTGTGTATACATGTATCTTAACATAAATATATGAGTGTAAAATCAATGTATATCAAGTCTAAGCTCACATAATGTTATAGGTTGTATCAAATAGCAGACTGTAGTGATAGTAATTTACCTGTGCATTGTCGTTGTAGCAGACAGTAATTGTAGAACGCGTATTATTATTATTATTATTATTATTATTATTATTATTATTATTATTATTATTATTATTATTATGAAATAGCATTATTTACATAATATTATCACATCGTTTCCACACAAAAAAAATAAATAAAATTACTTGCGCACAATATTTCCAGAATAATATCTGAAAATTTCAATATTTTAAATGTAAACATAAAATATAAAATATTAAAATGTAATAATACCTTCGAATAGGTCTTTTAATATGAGTAGAACGATGCAACACAATATTCTTAGACGATTCACTAGTTTGTAGCGCCATTGTGCGTGTGACTTTAGGAGTCACAGTATACATGTTAATGTAGTTTTCAGAAACATCGATATTTTCAGTCGAAGCACTGCTGCAGTACTTAAGCTCCGCATTATTTGGGGTTTCTCCTGACGTATCTAACTTTTTAATTGCCACTATAACTTCATGGACATTAATAAAACAGAGGTGGACATGTTCCAGACTTCATTCAGAAAGATATACTTACTGGACTAGAGGCCTTTATTATTAGTAATATAACCCCACTTCAACGGAACAATTCCATGTGCAGAATGCCTAGCTGACATGATAATTTCCGTAGCTGTTTTTCGACCAACATAGGCACGATCATGACTCGTTGGGTTAATGGATGTGTGCACTAAGGATGGCACCGAATGTAAGATAAAATTGCAAAGTATTAATTCTTTTGCGAGATTTTTTTTTATTGTAAGCTATCGTCATGATTGTCTAAATGTAGGGAGGTATAGATTCAAGGAGCTTCTAGAGAAATCCTTAACATAAGAAAAACGTCATTGCAAAAGGCCTTAACACGGAAAACGTAATTGTGAAAGACATGACATTCCTTTACCCGATATGACATATCAAAGTAAACCAAAAATATGGCCTCCAGAATAGGCAAAAGTGCGTCTAGGTCATGCAAGTGAGAAACTTTATCAACTGTGGTATTGTAATCCACCAGACTGCAAACATATGCCTCATTTTCTCTTTCCCCAGATGTTTGTTGAGCTATGCCGTAGTAGTTAGAGAGAACTAAGTTCGGATAGGCTGTATGTATTTTGTATATTAAAATCTGACATGGTAATAAAGATAAATAAGATTCTCGATGGCTCATCAGTTTATGCTTTGTACCAGTAGCCGACTATCTAGCCTCTTTCTTATACTTCCCTAACCTGAAGCATTTTTATAACATTTTCAAGGCGTGAAGGATTGATTCTGGTGTAATAAGAAACAATACTCTATCTTCTGATTTCTCCTAGTCACATAGAATCCTAATTGCACTTCTTTTTCTCAAACTAGAATTTCCTCCAGAATGAAATTATATTTTCCTGGCAATAACACTTTGTAACTTTTAACTACCTAATATTAGTTTTAATGATTGATTGCGATTGAGTTTCTTTTGTATTACATTTCTTTCATTTGATGGTGGATTTATACACTAGTATCTTTTACTTCTATTTGATGGGTAACATTTTGTACTTAAGTGTTCCCTTTTTTATTAGCTCCAAACTTTATTTTTATTTTATTTTTCAATTTTCATTGCTGACAAGCGTAGTTGTTTGCTTGCCAGTGATAAATATGCCCACATAACTGATTGTCTTTCGTAGATCAGCAATCATGTTTCCATTGTTGAAATCTATGATGGCAGTTTGATATTGTCTTTCTTTTGTTTACTTCTTTAGCAAATTAAAGACAGTGCTTAGCAAATTTGAAGAGAGCATATAAACAAGTATTTATTTGCCGATAATTTTATTGTAAATATTTCAGGCCTGTATCATTAAACACTGTCAACAATATCTTAATGGGTCTGTCATCTAGCGGGAAGTGTTATCAAGTACATGTTTTGTCTTGGTATAAAAGATGAGCTACAGCAAATATTCTGCCTAATACGACAGATTTGCTTGTCAGTTGTTTGATCTTAACCAGTTGAGCATGTCCCTTGATGGCTGACAATATATGCATCTCTGATGATGAGCAGACGTAGTGGGGGAGGATCATAGCCACGTGTTGAGAAGAATTCTTTGAGGTTTGGCTAATTCACCTATGGAAACATGGGTGTTTCTTTCAACGTCCTTAAACAACACTTATTCAGAGACCTTTTGCGCGGGATGGGCTACTAAGCCTGAAGAAAACTTTAACTGGGCCCCACCTCCAACTTGTTTATCTTGATATGAGATCAACATATTGTGCACATATGGCTGTGACGCATGTGCCTTAACAGATGGGTAGTCATGATAGGTATATTGGGCTTCGTATATTTTATCCCGGTGCCACTTTGATGGCATGGACTGCTCTCTCACTCCATAATAATAATAATAATAACAATATTTCGGCAAAAGAATTTGATAAGCTCAGAAAATATAAAGATTTGCTGGTTGAAATCGAAAAATAATGTGGCGTTTCAAGGAGGTTACATAACCAGTGATTGTAGGACCCCTTATAATGATGAAAAGAGGAACTGAGAATTATTTGTGGGGTTTCCCTGGCTTACAATCCATGCAGGAAGTGCGATAGATTATCTTAACTGGTACGTGACGTGTATTGAGAAGAGCATTGTCGCTGTGAATTTTCTTTCCTTTTTTCCCTTCTATTTTCTTTGGTTTTTTTGTTTTCATTTTTTCCTTCTTTCCTTCTTTTCTTGTTCTCACCGTCTTTCTTCCCCCTTTTCTATCACATGAACAATCTGGTGTTTTTATTTTAATCGCCTACCAATGTATACAGTGAGATTGTTTTGTCCTAGGTGTCGGGAAGACTCGCACCAAGAAATGGAAGCAAAATTGAAAGAAGATAACGATAATAATAATAATAATAATAATAATAATAATAATAATAATAATAATAATAATAATAATCTTTCCAGTGCTTAACTGATGCTCATTCTAGTGACTCCGAGAGGATGAAAAGCAATGTCCATCTCGGCGGAATTTGGACTCAAAACGTAATGCTGCTAAGAAATGCTGCTAAGATGCAATGCTGATAAGAATAAGAAGATGAAGATTATGTATGGTTTCTTTTATTAGCTACAGAGCGTGGATGAAGAGGACATCACAATGATAGTTAATAATTTGTGGGAGGCGGGATTAACATAACAGATGAGGAGAAAGAAATGGAAAAGTTGGTGAAATGCGATAAAAGTATACATGGTATGCAAAGTACGTGATAACATGAGTAGTGCAGCGTTCCTGATATTGGAGAAAATTCAAGCAGTGCCAATCAACGAATACCACAAAGCCAGGATTACCCTGAACACTTCGAGTACGAGTCCCATTCCAAATGTTGCTCTCCAATCTATAGCCACGTACTCAGAGAAGAGTCATTCACCCCAACCCTTATTAGTCACAGTCACTCATCATTTCACAAATTCATTGTCTGCTAGCACTTCCGTCTCCACTTTCACTTTCCTTTCCAGATAGAACTTTAAAAAGTTGATGAAGGCTCGATCAAAGAGGAATGTGTCTTTACTCAATTATTTCAGCCTCGTCTATCACACAACTTTCGTCATAGCTCCCTAGCCACTTGACTGAGCAACACCACCTACCATGCATTGTTAAAAGTTGATGGCGGGGCGATCCTCACAATGGATTCGGCCTATAGTTGGATTCCCCTCACACACGATAACAGCTGATCGCCATAACTCCACACGTCAGTAATACTCAGACACAGCAGAAAGGATTTGTCGCTCTAGGAGCACTAGGAGTCTAATTTTGGTGTTTGCTTGGCCAGGATTGTAGTTCCGTCAAAGAGAGGAACTGCAGAAAATGTGTACAAATGGAGACCACACCGGCTCATCATACAGGAAAACTTGTAAGCCGCTGTGCGTGTCTGTGCTTTTGCAGCCATGTCATGCTGAGCCTACTTTCTAGTGGCCGCTGGCAACAAATGGGACGATTAATCAGTGGAACACGTGTTTTCAACTGATAGCGGATAAATGGACACTCAAGTCTGGTCAATGGTATAAAAAAGAAACATGCTTCTGAAGCAAAAAGCAAAAGAGAAAAATAAATGCGGAAAATAATATGTACACTAAAATAACTAATAATAAAATAACATATTGATACATGTACACATGCAAGTATGTGAACATACATTAATGTACGCGCACGCACACACGTTTTTTTTAAATCCAAAATTCTACTACACCTCTTAATTCCGGATCCGAAAATTTTACCTGATGCAAGCAGAAGGACGAAGTTGTTTTGTCGAGCAAGGGGACACCACCCTATCTGGATTAAGCATGCTGTCTCACAGACTATACTCCTGCACGTTGACTTATTCTACACTTGTTATACTAATTATGATACTGACGGACAAAGAGAATGCAACTCTCCTTTTATTGTTCCACATTTTGCATTCACCTTCCTCTCATCTTTTCTCGTGTTTTCTCATACACCAGCATCGTTTCTCGATTTTACAATAAGGCTGTTGGATGTATTTGAAAAAAGACAAAGAATGACTTCACTGGTAGTTCTAATCAGTTTGATTTATTATTTTTTAAATTTTTAATAATAAAAATTTTAGTTCATAGATCTTTTTCAAATATATATAAATGTGTATGTGTATATATATATATATATATATATATATATATATATATATATATATATATATATATATATATATATATATATATATATATATATATGCTTGTATGTATGCTTATACAATCATATATATATAAATATATGCATATATGTATGTTTATGTGTATGTATAGACAAACAGACAAACAGACAGACAAACAGACAGACAGACAGACACAGAGGCAGAGAGACAGAGAGACGGACAGACAGACAGACAGATAGATAGATAGATAGATAGATAGATAGATAGATAGATAGATAGATAGATAGATAGATAGATAAACAAATTTCTGTAAATACACACATAAATTAACGATAGCAAACGTCTATATCAGCACATATATAAGTCCACATACATTCATACATACACAAAACATAAAAAAGACCCTACATAAATGCACGCACACACATAATGGGATTAGTGATATCTGACTAATGACATCAATGATAATGGTATTAGATGAAGAGGACAGTTAATGGCGGTGAATGATAACATGGCAATTAAATTTGGCTATGTTAATAATGACAAATCTAATAGTAGAAATTGTTCATGTTGTTGTTGTTCTTGTTTAACCCAGGGTTAACTGTTATTCGGCAGACCTATTGTTGAATGCATTCTACTTGTGTCCAAATTCCAGTGATGGAACTGTTGTTCCTTATCAGAAACCAGCTCGCTTCTTTTGGAAAGAATGTTAATAAATAAAAAGAAGCATATATTTATGCATACATGCACGCACGCACATATATACATACATACACACAGACACATACACACACTCACGCATAAATACATGCATACAAACACATATAGCTTGCATTACGTGTGCCAAAAGTAGCAGCATAGGTCGAGTCATATTGTAAATACAACTTCATTTTGACATTTTTAGCAATTCCAATTTACACTGTACCTTCGCCATTAAAACTATTTCGGAAGTTTCCTGTTATCAAAATCTAATATCCTGTGGATAGATATGGATATTCTTTATAAGTCAAGCTGAAAATGTTGCCCACATTTGATTTATTCTTTCATGATCACCTCTCTCTTAATCATAATTTATCGTCCATCTACGCACATTATATCAACACATACACACACACACACACACACACACACACACACACACACACACACACACACACACACACACACACACACACACACACATACATACACACATTGAATCAATCATATGCAAAGAATCACATAAGCAAATCAGATCACTGTTGGTAATTGGAAACTATTTCACTTTAACCAAGAATTAAAATACTGATCGATTTGCTAGTAATCTGCGATTTTGCTTAAAGAGTTTGGGCCGCCATTTATCTGATCATTCTAAATTCTCTATTATTTGCAAATGCGAATTCAGTTTTCGAAAATTGACTAGAATTTAATAATTACTAACTCAATAATAAAATGTGAAAATTGAACTTAAAGCGCATTTAGTCATATTTTTAGTAAATATGTGCTTCAACAGATCTATGAACATACTGTAAATGAATTAGTTATAATGTCAAACTGATCTACGTACTGAAGTATGGGTTAAAAGGCTTATGTATGTATATATATATATGGGAGAATATACGAAAAAACAACAACAGACGAGGACAGGTGGTGTAAATAACAAAAGGATGTATTAGTATGACGCTCGGGAATACGGAAAGTCTTTGACGTTTCGAGTTACGCTCTTCAACAGAAAGAATACGGAGACAAGGAGAAAAACACGGAGAAAAAAAATTGAATAGTGTTCAGTCAACGGTCAATCATAATAATGTGTATATATATATATATATATATATATATATATATATATATATATGAATGCTTGCTAATATGTTCAGTTGTAATAAATCTGAAGGGTTATTCTATACTTTTCGGGAGTTGAAATTTATTATTCTTACAAAAGAATATTATTGACAGTAACACCGAAGCTTCAGCTAGCAAATCCATATAATGGTTTAGCTGTCTGAAGCCTCCGTGTTACTGTCAATTCCATTCTTGTTTAAGAATAATATACAATAATCCGTCGACTATCGCATGTGTTACGTTCCAAAAACCCGCCACGATAGGTGAAAATCTGTGAAGTAGAAACAGTACTGTATATTATTTTTTATTATTTTTATAATTTATATATATTTGGCTGTTATTTCTAGCACACCCTGCAACCCCGTAACAGCTATTTGCGATAAAGGACCCGAAATAGTAGCAGGGCGTGCAAGGAATAGCAGCCAAATCTTTCCTTTTCCGGGGAAAGGAGCTGTTTACGCGTGATTTCGATGTCACATTCGTTGAAAGTATGCAAAGTGATGTGGAAAATAAAATAAAAATGAAACTCCGTTGCTGGGAAACTCAGACTTTTCAGGTGACCCACATACACACATACATACATACATGTGTGTGTGTGTGTGTGTCCGTCCAAGTGCTTTAGTCTTTGGATCCAATATCTGTCATGTAGGCTGTACCGCTGTATAACGGGAATGTAAACAAATCAACAGTGATTATCAAACCATGGTAACATAAAGTGTCGAAGGCGTGCAAGACACGGTGTAAGTGTCTCACACGCCTAATTCATGTGGAGCTGAGTGAAACAGCTGCACTCACGATCGCTAAATCGCAGGCCCGATTTCCTGACTGTGCAGTGCGTGACCTTCTTTCGATTAGGGGATAATGTTGGCGTGCTCGCCTAGTCAGTGGTGTGACGTCATTTGAAAGCTAAAACTATGCAAAAAGCGTATTGTGACCAATGATGTGTAACAACACCTGATAGCCTGCTCGGTTACGTGATGTTTGTGCGTGTGTGTGTGTGTGCGTGCGTGTGTGTGTGTGTGTACGAGTGAGTGAACAAACGAAAAGAATTAGCATTTAACATATTTATTGAACAGCAGTTTGGCTCAGCTGCTCGTGACTTGTGCGTGTGACACAATTCCACTGTGTCCTGCTCGCCTCCTACGACACTTTATGTTATCTTGGTTTGATAATTGATGTGTCTACATTTCCGTTACACAGTAGTACAGCCTACGTGATCGATTAAGAACTAGACTTAATATTAGCACAGATATTGGATTCAGAAACTAAACCATTCAAGGAGGTGACCCATCATCTCCGCATTCCGACAACTGAAACAATTAAAATAAGGAAAAACAAATGTTTTTATTGTATGTTTACACTAGTTACAATAGTTGTGTCCATTTTTGCCTCTCAATCTAGAGCGTTGACAAATATAACAATAAAATAAGTACTAGTGTACTTTGGAAGAAGTACCACACCACCGACAATAATGTCGCCATCTTTTCTGGCTTTAAAATTTCTTCTAGCTCCACCTCTTTGCCGTGTGTTTACAATTCTATTGTTGTTATTCAGTCTCTGAAACATTGCTTCATGACGATATACAAATAAGAATTTGTCTGCCATACGCAGGATTTTATGGTCGTTTTCCACGTAATTTTGTGTCTTCTGAAACTTATATATCACATTCTTCATACGATGGTTTATCTTTATAAACCATGAGATTACTTGGTATTACTATTGGTATAGATACTGCAATACAGATATGAAAAAAGTATAAGTCAAAACTACTATCAGTTATTTGGACTATAAACACAATAAAAAAAACATATAAATAATATCAATATACACAGATGTAAATAATAATAAAAAAGTTCATAATATAAAGAAAAAATTATTAAATATGAAATGAAAGAGAATTTTGTTTTTTATTTTTAATTAAAGATTACCTGGAAGGAATATATATTTTAGCTTACATTCAATCTTTTCTCTATTTTCAAGATATATCGACTATTTTTCGTCGCTTTAGTTTGAAGTAGCAAAACGCGTTGAATAGTTTCAAGTTGTATGTATATTTTATTTCATTATATATTTTCGTTTTTTTAATTATTTATTTATGGATGCAAAGCACGAAAATTGAATAGTAACTTAATGATATATATTGCTCTCCTCATTCTCCATAACTTCCGTGTAAATTTCTCCTATTCTTTCTCTCCAGCTCTCCCATTTCTAAATATGTCTCAGTATGTATTTATATATCCATCCAACAGGTTATAACTCCTATACAGCGTATTTTCTTTCAACCTGTATCTTTACATTTCACCCACTTCTTAGTTGACATCTAATTGCTTATTATCTCTCTATTGATCGTCTTTGCCAAAGCCTCCACACTTATGCTGTCACATACAGACACAGTGTGCCGTCTCTCTCACACACACACACACACACACACACACACACTCTCTCTCTATCTCTCTCTATCTCTATCTCTCTCTCTTTCTCTCTCTCTCTCTATCTCTCTCTCTATCTCTCTCTATCTCTCTCTCTCTCTCTCTCTCTCTCTCTCTCTCTCTCTCTCTCTCTCTCTCTCTCTCTCTCTCTCTCTCTCTCTCTCTCGTTGCCGCTCACTCCTCTTTCTTTGTTATTTAAAGCTATTTTGTTATTTTATTCCAGAACAGGCTGAGTATAATTTTTTAATTTTATATTATGACAGAAAGCATTATCAGCATGTGTCTATCACAGTCTTTTGCCCCTTTCTCAGTCTTGAAACACTATATTTCTCTCTCTGTCTCTCTCTCTCTCTCTCTGTCTCTGTCTCTCTCTCTCTCTCTTTCTTTCTCTCTCTCTCTCTCTCTATCTATCTATCTATCTATCTATCTCTCTCTCTCTCACTTAACTTCTCTCTCTACTTTTTTCTGTCCCTGTCATGCCTACATTCAATTTTCTCCCTATTCTTCTGCTCTGCCTTTTTTTTACATGATATATATGCATATCTATCTATCTATCTATCTATCTATCTATCTATCTATTTATCTATCTATCTATCTATCTATCTATCTCTTCTCACGGACGTGCTGTCACATCGGCTGCGAAGGTAAACGTTTATTTGACCTTTTACTGGCCACATTTTGTTGGAATTTTTAAATAATTTTGTTGCGAAGCACCTAGGCTTCATTTGTGTGTATTTTCAAGGGCAGGAATTGACCCCCAGGGGCAGTTTCGGCCCTAGCAAAATACAAAAATTTCCTTCTTGACATTTGAAAAATGTCGAGAAACATAATTTTGGAACGCTTGTCTTGTTCTTTTGACAAGCATTTCCCGAGGCTTCAGATGCCAGAAGAGAAAAAAGAACAGAATAGCGCGTGCGCATGCAGTGACAGGAACGCAGTTGCTATAAACGTCACAAAGACTGTGAGTACAGCTACTAACAGCCCTCTCACCACCACCACCACCACCAACACCACCAACACCAACAACAAAAACAAAACTGTAACCAAGGTTACAAAACCATGCGTGAAAACCGTCACAAATGTCTCTGACGTAAGCACCACTGCTGCTGACGCCATCATCACCACCAACGACAACAACAGCAACAACAAGGAAGTAAAGTTATCGGCCGTCAGCAATGACACCATCACCTGTTCAACAAACTCTGCTGCCACTACCACCACCTTTGAACCAGGCAGTACATACACCAACATAAACAAAAATATCCAGAAGAACATGTCCGCCAGCACAACAAAAACAAATTTCGCAAATGCTCTAAAGGAAAAAAGAACAACAGTGACATTCACACAAAAACAAATAAAAGACACAAAATCCCTTCTTACGAAAGAAGGAGATGATGTCAGAATTAACATCCCAAAAGATATTATAGAAATGAAAAACAAAAAGTGCATCATTTATAAACTGGTAAACACAAAAACCAGACGTGTAGAAAATGTTAGCACAGATAAAATTGAAGTTTGTCTTAGAAAAATTTGGCCTTATCAGAATCATGTCACCTGGGGAAGGAAATTCGGAACGGTGCAAGTAAGGTTTCTGGATGAAAATTTAGCTAAACAATTTTCGACACTCTCTCTCCGCACAGATGACTTGGTAATGATACCGAGTTATCTAGGACAGAGAGTGACCAAAGTTATGATAAAAAATGTGCCATCGGAGGTGGACACCCAATGGCTGATATCGGCCGTGTGCCTGGAAATGGAGGAGGCAAATATTTTGGAGATTACGGTCGGAGAGGAAAAGAACTGGGGAGGGAAAAATCTGGAAATCCTTCTCCACATCACGGAGGAGGCTTCACAGAAAATTCCTCCAAACATTAGATTGGCAGAGGACCACAAGCTGTATGTGGTGGTAGAGGGCAGGCGACCTCGCTGTTACCTATGCAACAGCGAAGCACATCTGAAAAAGGACTGCCCTCTGGCCGCTAAACAAAAACAACAACAACAACAACAACAACAACAACAACAACAACAACAACAACAGAAGCAACTACCAAATACCCCCAACAGAAAAACCTTACTACCAACACCACCAGCAACGCAAAAAACAACAACAGAAATATCAGCAATAACCACAACAGAAAAGACAACAGAAACTGCAAAAACAGAAGAAAAAAAAGAAAATTCCAAGACTGCCTCTCCCTCCCCCATATCACATACACCACACATAAATAACAAGGAGCCAACATCAATAAAAACAGCAACACAAACATTCACAGAAACACACACAGACGCACAAAATTTGCCGTTACCTCTTTCTGACTCCTCAGATCTCCCATCATCCGATGAAGAGAGTGGGGAGGAGTGGAAAATAGCTACGAAAGGAAAGAGGAAGCGCAGTAAGAAGAAAACAAAACAAAATGCAAACACAAACAAAGCAGGGAGATTCACATCTCCCGAAAATACTACTAACACCAATAGTAATATAAAAAAAACAATGCTAACAGCAATAGACAGTACAAACACAGAGTTGATGAATTACATCAACTCTAAAACAAACATCACAAATAACGATATCAAAACCAACAACCACCCACGTACAACACCGCCAAAACACATTAAAATTATTCATGTAACACCAGCATTACACTACACAATAAAATCCCTCTACCCCAACTCGGTAGGGGGATTCCAGAAATATTTGTGCAAGAAATTGTACAATAGCCTCCTTGGTGAAAAATCCAAGGAGGAAACAAAACTTTCTAACGGCAAGTAACACTCTGTTCTTTTGTTTTGTGCTTTAAAGCACACGTATAAATAGAATCATGGTGAAGATTGGTTGTGTGAATGTGCGTGGCTTAGGGTCCCCTTGGAAACAAGGGTACCTCTTAAATGACATCAAGTCACACAATTTGGATATCATAGCCATTAGTGAGACCAGACTCCATGAACCGCGGGCCCTAAAGTCCATGTTTGGCGGACAGTTTAACATTTATTTTTCTCCCTGTCTGACGAGGATGGGCGGTAGTGGCACGGCGGTTCTTTTTCGCAAGAGTCTGGATCTCCAAGTAAAGACGATATTTACGGACCCGGAGGGTAGACTGGTTGTCATAGATGTGGACGGCAGCGATGGAGGCGCTTTTCGGTTGCTGGCAGTTTATGTGCCTCCTTTAACAGGTCGGTCAGACTTCTTTCGACGTCTAGAAGTATTCCTGGGAACGTCTCGTCCCTTACTTTTAGTGGGGGATTGGAATGCTACCTTGGACACGCATCTAGACTACGTGGGGAGTGACAAAAGTAGAATGGGATGCAAAGGCCTCATAGACCTGCTCAGACGCTTCCAGTTGTCTGACAGGTACCGACTCGACCACCCAAATGTGCCAACGTGGACTTGGAGCAACCGCATTGGGTCGTCGAGATCGTATCTAGATAGGATAGTGTGTAGGACAAGGGATAGAGATAGTTTAGGATGTCCACAGTTCCACATAGTCAGCTACACGGATCACAAACTTGTGACGTGTACGCTAGACTTAGATAAGGCACATAGGCAGGGTCCCGGTTACTGGAAACTAAACGCGTCTTTCCCGTCGAGACAGGTTTTCAGAGACCGGATTAGCACGTTAGTAAAGAGGGCTTTGACGGGAGCCATCGTCAACAACAAATGGTGGTTTGCCCTCAAGAGAGCAGTGAGGGCGGAAGCAATAAGGTATAGCAGGGCACTAGCTGTAGAGAGGAACAGAGAAGAGGGGGAGCTAGTGATAAAGTTAGAAGAGGCATTGCGAAGTGGCATCGCATCCGACGTTTTAGCGGCGAGGTTGGCCCTCGACCAACACTTCAATGCTAAACACGAAGGGTGTGCTGTCAGGGCAAGGATGCGTGCTCTGAGGAATGAAGGTGTTGGAGCCGCACGAGAGGCCCGGGTGGCGGAGGCGCAGCGGGGTAACAGAGCCACCATCCGGTCTCTGGTAGACGAACAGGGGCGCGAATTGCTCGAGCCGAGCAAGATGTGCGAGGCGTTTCAGCGGCATTTTGCCCGACTGTTCGGGAGGAGTGGCGAGCGAGAAGGCAGGGTGGACTTTAGTGCCTACCTGCACAGCTTGCCACGACTCTCGGCAAGAGAGGCGGAGTGCTGCGAAGGGGTCATCACGGCGGAGGAGGTGAGGGACGCGATGGCGGGTTGCTCGACGGACAAATCTCCGGGTTTGGATGGTCTGCCCTACGAGCTTTACAACTGTATGCCAGACTTGTTTGGAGAAGTCTTGGCGGTCGTGTACTGCAACTGGCAGCAGAACGGGAGCATTCCCGGTTTTGTGAGCCGAGGAGCGGTAACGCTGCTGAAGAAAGATCCAAACAAGGGGGACGCCATAGATAACTTTAGGCCCATCACTCTGCTCAATGCAGACATGAAAATTTTGGCCAAGGTGTTAGCCAAGCGGTTGGCGCTTGTCATCGAGAAACTGGTCGGCACGGAGCAGACGTGCGCCGTGCCGGGCCGGAGCATCCATGACAACCTCCATCTGATGCGCTACATCATAGAGAGGGTAGTTAAGGAACCTGGCATAGGTGGGGCCCTGATCAATTTGGATCAATCGAAAGCTTTCGATAGGGTAGACCATCGATACTTGGAGGCCGTCCTCGAAGCGGCCGGCTTCGGTCCCGTTTTCCGCGGCTGGATGGCTGCCTTGTACACAGGCATCCGTTCGGTTGTTCGCGTCAATGGACGTCTATCGGGACCCTTCGACATTGCACGTTCGGTTCGTCAGGGATGCCCCCTGTCGCCGCTCCTGTACGTATTGACTCTCGAGCCACTACTGCGGAAGCTGGCGACGCTGAGGGGCATCCCGCGAGAACTGGGGTGCGGGACGAGCGTGTCGGCATACGCGGACGACGTCACCGTCATAGCGTCTAGCCACGAGCACATCGAGCTTGTCGGCGAGACGCTGAAAGACTACGAAGCGGTGACGGGAGCGAAAATCAACCGGGATAAGTCGGTGGGTTTGCTGCTCGGCACCTGGAGAAGCAAGCCCATACCGTCCGGCAGCGCCTCAGTAGTGGGACGCTGGACGGACGGTCCGGTCAAGTTGCTCGGAGTCTGGTTCGGTCCGGACCTGCAAACGGAGAAGAACTGGGACGAGATAACGAGTAGGGTGGCCACTCTCTGCCGGCAATGGTCCGAGAGGAAGCTGTCCCTAAAAGGTCGGGCGGAGGTGGCGAACGCGTACATCGCGTCCGTCATCGAATACCGCCTGACCGTCGTGCCTTGTCCCGATCGCGCCATCACCGAAATGGAGCGCATCCTCTTCCGCTTTTTGTGGAAAGGAAGCGTTCCGATGGTGAGGCGATCCGTTTGTTGCCAACACCCGCTGAAAGGAGGGCTGGGCATGCCGTGGTTGATGATGCGCAGACATGCGCTGAGACTGCGACATCTCCGGCTCTACGTAGACGACGGTGAGCAGGTGTGGTCGCCGTTTGTGCGACGCGCTTTCCCGCAGCTCGTCTCCATGACCGAGCTGCAGTCGTGGATCAAAAAGAGGCCGAGGAATGGCGAATGGCACCGTGAGTGTCGCGTTGCTCTGCAACAACTTTGCCGTCCCGGGTCGACCTTGAGCGGCTGCATCACAACGAAGTCATTCTATAGGGGATTAGTGGAGGGCAGGTACGACGACGATCTCGGGGCGAACCTGGGCGTCGACGAGGAATACCTGACCCGCCTGTTCAGGACGACTTTCGGGCCGGGACCTATGGACAACTTCCAGAGATCCCTGGCCTGGCAGTGTTACCGAGAGGCGCTACCCGTTCGGGATAAGCTCTATAGACACGGCTCGCGAAATGTGGGGCCGACCTGCCCGAGATGCGGTCAGAGCGATGAAACCGTTCTGCACGCACTCGTGCAGTGTCCAACCATTTCGGAGCTGTGGGCTTATGTCGAACGACTGCTGTCGCGTGTGGGACGAGTCGGTTTATCAACCGAGTCTATCGTCAATATCGTCACGCCTCCTTCCTTTAAACGGGAAGGAAGAGCTGTATTTATCGTACTTGTGGCTATGGCCAAAGAATGCATCTGGTGGACGCGTCTGAAAGGATTAGAGACAAATACTTTCCTCTCTGGTCAATCTCTCATCAACTTTTTCAAGTATCACTTGAAAAGGAAGGTGAGAGTAGAGAGGCAAGTGTTGTCTAGCAAATGTTTCGAAAAAAGATGGATACATGTAGCAAGAATGGCACGTATAAATGACGAAGCCACCTTGACCATGATTCTATAAAACGTTTTAAAATTTTGTAAACAGAGAAATTTTATTTAACAAACTGTGACGCTAAAGACCGAGGTTACCGTGGTCTTTTCGTAGGTTTTTCTTTCCACGGATAACCTCCCCATTTATTGGGAATTTTTTGTATTTTTCGTATTTTTTGTAAATACCCCAAACGTTTTGCGATGTTTTTTTTTTTTTTTTTTTTTTTTTTTTTCATCGTTGTCCCCACTTTTGTTTTTTTTTCTGCTTTGTTTTCGACCCCCTCGAAAAGAAAAACTCTACATTTGTATTTTGTCCCCTCTGTGTTGAGCCCTGTGTGGCTAATAAAGAAACCTATCTATCTATCTATCGTTATATCTATCTACATATACACACACACAGACATATGCATCAATGCACCTATGTATGTACAGATAGATAGATAGATAGATAGATAGATAGATAGATATGTTTGGTTGGAAATATTTATCTAAGATTTTACTACCTCTCCCTGTATCACTCCATCACGCTCACGTTTCCTCTTTCTCTCTCCCTCTCCCGCGCCCCCTCTCTCTTTTTAGTCTTTTCTTTCTTTCGCACACACATTCTCTCTCTCACTCTGCCACTCGCTCACTCGCTAAATCTCCTTATTTCTGCCTATTACGAATCACCTCACACAAAAACACACCACTTGTTTACAGTTTCCTCACTTAGTCTCAACCTCATTGAATATTCACTTTAATACCGATTTCAAAGGTTTATAAAGAATAAAAAAACACTAGGAAAACCAGACAGATATAAATCGAGAGAGATAGATAAAGAAAGAGGCAGAGCCATAGATAAAGAGAGAGCCAGAGAGAAACGTGTAATAACAGCATCTATAACCGGTTAGCGTATAGAGGTGATGGTGGTGTTTGTCTAGAAATGTCTTCATATATGAGCATGCATATACATGAGTATATGTCAACACATAGGCATAGGCACATATACATACATACATACACACACACATTTATATATATATATATATATATATATATATATATATATATATTCAACGACTGGCACCCATGCCAACGTCGTCTCCTTCATTGGACACGAAACTCAGCTTCCGAATACTTATTGGGGCAATCGAAAGCGAAATCGGGATGGCACCTGTGCCCAGCGTCGCCTTTCTGGCACTTGTGCCCGTGGCATACGTAAGGATTTTCGAGCGAGATCGTTGCCAGTGCCCCTAGACTAGCTCTTGTGCGGGTGGCGCATAAAATACACCATTTTGAGCGTGGCCGTTGTCAGTATCGCCTGACTAGCCTTCGTGCCGGTGACACGTAAAAGCACCCACTACACTCTCGGAGTAGTTGGCGTTAGGAAGGGCATCCAGCTGTAGAAAACTCTGCCAAATCAGATTAGAGCCTGGTGTAGCCTTCGGGTTCCACCAGTCCTCAGTCAAATCGTCCAACCCATGCTAGCATGGAAAGCGGACGTTAAACGATGATGGTGATGATATATATATATATATATATATATATATATATATATATATATATATATATATATATATATATATATATATATATATATATATATATATATATATATATATATATGTATATATATATATATATATATATATATATGATTCATCTAATATGTTTTATCTTCTATCTTTTACTTGTTTCAGTCATTAGAATGGGACCATACTGGGGCTCTGCTTTGAAAAATTTTTAGTCGAATAAATCGGGTCCAGTACTTCTTTTTAAACCTGGTATTTATTCTATCGGTGTCTTTTGCCAAACCGCTAAAGTTACAACAACGTAAATCCACCAACACCGGTCGACAATCGGTGATGGGATACAAGCAAAGTCACAAAAGCACACGCATATATATATATATATATATATATATATATATATATATATATATATATATATATATATATATATATATATATATATATATATATATATATACATACATATATGTGTGTGTGTGTATATATATACATACATACATACATACGACATTTCTATCTTGCAAATTCACTCATAAGGCTTTGGTTAGCCCGAGGATACAGTAGAAGATACTTGCTCAAGGTGCACGCTGTGGGACTAAACTTGGAACCAATGCTTTGAGAAGCAAGCAAGTTTTTCCGTATTTCAATTTTCAATTAATAGTCTTACATTCGAAAGCATTTATTTATGACAGTATATCCTGTCATATTATATTGTCTGTTGACATTGTTGTGCCCGAAGCTCAATTTGACGCTTATATCATTTGGCTGGTTAGAGGTAAAATACCTCCTGCACCCGCTTTTGATCTCATCTCGAGGATTTACCCGGAGTCGTGTGCAAATGTTCATACATCATTGAGCTTGGTCATCGGTCAGTTCATAGGAAGTTTCTAGACAGCGTCTGTTCAGAAGTCCAAACTTTTGGAGCTGTTGGTTGATGTCGCTTTATGAAGGACCAAGTTCTGACGACACGGTACAAATGTTTGTGCTTGGCTGTTCTCCATCCACTTCAAGCAAGGCCTCATCTTCCGCAGTAGAAGATTTCGCTAACCTTCGTTTGTCTTCGGAGCTGGTGTTTACCTTCCTTGAAACAGCTGAAAGGAGTTTAATGCCGCATGTTCGTTGACAGTTCCTGGGTCTTTTCCATCGTTAATTCCATTGGCCACTACCCTTTTATTTAGTCCTTATTATAAAAGATATCCAAAAATAGCTACAATTACAATTTTTGAACCGCTCACTATCAAAGCCGTAAAATATAAAAAAATGAACAATTTATGTTTATATGTTATATATGAAAATAAGAATAAACAATACAGCAATGATCGTAAAAGTTGTATCAAATTAATGATATAACATAAAGATATAACGTCCGACAGTGAAAATCCGAAAACTTTTGACTCGACCTGGTGTATGGCAAAAGGTATAACTTGAAATAAATCTTATAGTGCTTTAGGTTCATTTTTAAAAGTAGTCGTAAAGATGTGGTGTAAACGAACTCAGAATACAACCAATTTCATAACAATACAAATAAATGAAATCGATGCGTATTGCATTCTCTTTGAGAAATAATTTTTGAGAGGGAGACATAATCATTTATAGTTCTAGAATAGAGTGATAAATAATTTGTTTTAAATGTATTTACACATGATCACAATGTATGCATCATATTTCATGACTTTATATATAAGCAATATCTCAATATTAATCAGACAATATAAAGATATATATGTCAACATAATTGACAACGTATAAAAGCGCATGAAAATTATATTAATTCTAACGGTCACGATATTAGAAAAAAATATTTTATTTGTAACAAAAAACCTAAAATGTTCGTTGGAAGCTTGTACTAATTTAATTTTATGTTTAGATATAATCATTAGTAGGTAGAAAATTATTAAACTTGCATAGACGATAGAATTATTCAATACATGATATTGGTCAATTTATAAGATTCAGAAATAATTTCCGGCACATAGGTGATCCAATTTCATGAAGATACAAATTGATGGAATCAATGTATATAGTGCTTTCTTTACGGAAAGAACATCATTAGTGAAAAAGCATAATGACATGTGATCGTAGAAAAATGAATATATTTGAGATTCAAATACGATAACAGCAGCATGTTATTTCAGCAATATATGCAAAACACAAAGCGTAATCTAAATCCGAATGCATAACAACGTGTATGCAAAATATATGTGTGGTCCGTGTGTTCATCTATGTATAAACACACACACACTCACACACACACACACACGCACTCGCACACACACTAACACATACACACATATATGTATATGTATACATGTGTAGATAAGTGTATATTTACACACAAGCACACACATATGTATGTGCAAATATATATATATATATAAACATGTGTGTGTGTGTGTGTGTGTGTGTGTGTGTGTGTGTGTGTGTGTGTGTTTCAAATTTTCAGGATTCGTTAGATCGTATATTTAAAGTCACACCGGTATATACTCCGGCACGTATAACATGGTCTACTGTTGGCTCAAGATCTAATGCAAGGAAGGTTCTAAGTGTGATAAAGTATAAATAACACAGATGGGCTGAGATTCACTACAGCTGTTTCAGATGTGCTGGTTATTGATGAACAAAACAATCACATCATATAAAAACCATTTTCTTTAGGTGACTTTAACGCAAAATTTAACATTTATGATTTTTCATGCAAATACCAAATACTGCGTATGGACACTTTTCTCTCAGTTACATAAGGGAAAGTGTTAAATTTTACTGTTAATCATTCTCAAGAAAACTGTTTTTATTACTCAATGTAATATGTTATTCATCAATAAAGAACACGTCTGAAACAGTTGTAGTGCACATCAAACCATCTGTGATATACCTATATATCTATTTATTTATTTATTTATTTATATTCTTTTACATTTAATCGAATACATGTTTCAGTCATTTGACTGTAGCCATGCTGGAGCAGCGCCTTTAACGTTTTGTTAGTCGTAGAAATCGACCCCAGGAGTTATTCTTTGTTTGTAATCCTAATACTTATTCTATTGTTCTCTTTTGCCAAACGCTAAGTTACGGGGACTTAACACATCAACATCGGTTGTCAAGCGACGGTGTAAGAACAAACACAGACACACACACACACACACACACACACACACACACACACACACACACACACATATATATATATATATATATATATATATATATATATATATATATGACAGGCTTCTTTCCGTTTACGCCAACTTAATCCACTCACAAGGCTTTGGTCGGCCCATGACTATAAGAGAAGACACTTGCCCAAGGTGCCACGCAAGGGACTGCACTTGTAACCATGCGGTCGGGAAGTAAGCTTCTTACCACACAGCCATGCCTGCGCCTATATATAACAATGCACACACACACACACACACACACACACACACACACACACACACATATATATATATATATATATATATATATTATTTTGCTTAAAAGAGTTCCAACACTGTCTGTTTTTTATGTTTTATTTATATTCCTGCAGAACTAATGTGGGGTATAGAATATGGAATATACAATATATAATATAATATACAATATATAATATAAAATAAAATAAAAATGGATGGCACCATGAAATAAAGTATTGAATGTAGATGAAATATTGAGTGTTCAATATAAAGGATCAAATATATAAATATATAAATATAAATATATATATATACTGTGATGATGTGTTGACTCAAATTTATTTATTTATAAGCCTATTCTATGTCTATGCTATCTGAAGCTTGCTCAACAAAATGTGTATTTTTTTTTTTTTTTTAAAGAAGGTGATATAGCCTAACCACATATACCTGCATATTCATGAAATTTTATCTCCCAAGTGTTCTGAATGTCTTGGAAACTTATAAATTAGATAATTTCATTTAATGATTAATAATATTCGTCTACACATGTTTATCGATTTATTGCCTGGTTTAATTTTTAATTTTTAAATATGAAAACTAAAATATGAAAACTAAACAGGTCCAGAATATATTTCTGAATATATTGTATATTTTGTCACAAAAGAGCGTATTTTCTATAATTAGACGTATTAACGGATCTAAATTATTTACAATATAATTAGCTAACTGTACCCGGCGTTGTCCGAGTGCCGAGTGTGTAGAGATATTTTAATTTTATTTTTTGTTAAATTTACTTTGTAATAAGTTTTAAGAAGCGCCTTGTCGACATTTTCTCCACTGCATTTGGCACTCCAATGAATGAAGACAGGATGTTATATATGTTATATATGAAAATAAGAATAAACAATACAGCAATGATCGTAAAAGTTGTATCAAATTAATGATATAACATAAAGATATAACGTCCGACAGTGAAAATCCGAAAACTTTTGACTCGACCTGGTGTATGGCAAAAGGTATAACTTGAAATAAATCTTATAGTGCTTTAGGTTCATTTTTAAAAGTAGTCGTAAAGATGTGGTGTAAACGAACTCAGAATACAACCAATTTCATAACAATACAAATAAATGAAATCGATGCGTATTGCATTCTCTTTGAGAAATAATTTTTGAGAGGGAGACATAATCATTTATAGTTCTAGAATAGAGTGATAAATAATTTGTTTTAAATGTATTTACACATGATCACAATGTATGCATCATATTTCATGACTTTATATATAAGCAATATCTCAATATTAATCAGACAATATAAAGATATATATGTCAACATAATTGACAACGTATAAAAGCGCATGAAAATTATATTAATTCTAACGGTCACGATATTAGAAAAAAATATTTTATTTGTAACAAAAAACCTAAAATGTTCGTTGGAAGCTTGTACTAATTTAATTTTATGTTTAGATATAATCATTAGTAGGTAGAAAATTATTAAACTTGCATAGACGATAGAATTATTCAATACATGATATTGGTCAATTTATAAGATTCAGAAATAATTTCCGGCACATAGGTGATCCAATTTCATGAAGATACAAATTGATGGAATCAATGTATATAGTGCTTTCTTTACGGAAAGAACATCATTAGTGAAAAAGCATAATGACATGTGATCGTAGAAAAATGAATATATTTGAGATTCAAATACGATAACAGCAGCATGTTATTTCAGCAATATATGCAAAACACAAAGCGTAATCTAAATCCGAATGCATAACAACGTGTATGCAAAATATATGTGTGGTCCGTGTGTTCATCTATGTATAAACACACACACACTCACACACACACACTCACGCACTCGCACACACACTAACACATACACACATATATGTATATGTATACATGTGTAGATAAGTGTATATTTACACACAAGCACACACATATGTATGTGCAAATATATATATATATATAAACATGTGTGTGTGTGTGTGTGTGTGTGTGTGTGTGTGTGTGTGTGTGTGTGTGTGTGTGTGTGTGTATGTGTGTTTCAAATTTTCAGGATTCGTTAGATCGTATATTTAAAGTCACACCGGTATATACTCCGGCACGTATAACATGGTCTACTGTTGGCTCAAGATCTAATGCAAGGAAGGTTCTAAGTGTGATAAAGTATAAATAACACAGATGGGCTGAGATTCACTACAGCTGTTTCAGATGTGCTGGTTATTGATGAACAAAACAATCACATCATATAAAAACCATTTTCTTTAGGTGACTTTAACGCAAAATTTAACATTTATGATTTTTCATGCAAATACCAAATACTGCGTATGGACACTTTTCTCTCAGTTACATAAGGGAAAGTGTTAAATTTTACTGTTAATCATTCTCAAGAAAACTGTTTTTATTACTCAATGTAATATGTTATTCATCAATAAAGAACACGTCTGAAACAGTTGTAGTGCACATCAAACCATCTGTGATATACCTATATATCTATTTATTTATTTATTTATTTATATTCTTTTACATTTAATCGAATACATGTTTCAGTCATTTGACTGTAGCCATGCTGGAGCAGCGCCTTTAACGTTTTGTTAGTCGTAGAAATCGACCCCAGGAGTTATTCTTTGTTTGTAATCCTAATACTTATTCTATTGTTCTCTTTTGCCAAACGCTAAGTTACGGGGACTTAACACATCAACATCGGTTGTCAAGCGACGGTGTAAGAACAAACACAGACACACACACACACACACACACACACACACACACACACACACACACACACATATATATATATATATATATATATATATATATATATATATATGACAGGCTTCTTTCCGTTTACGCCAACTTAATCCACTCACAAGGCTTTGGTCGGCCCATGACTATAAGAGAAGACACTTGCCCAAGGTGCCACGCAAGGGACTGCACTTGTAACCATGCGGTCGGGAAGTAAGCTTCTTACCACACAGCCATGCCTGCGCCTATATATAACAATGCACACACACACACACACACACACACACACACACACACACACATATATATATATATATATATATATATATATATATTATTTTGCTTAAAAGAGTTCCAACACTGTCTGTTTTTTATGTTTTATTTATATTCCTGCAGAACTAATGTGGGGTATAGAATATGGAATATACAATATATAATATAATATACAATATATAATATAAAATAAAATAAAAATGGATGGCACCATGAAATAAAGTATTGAATGTAGATGAAATATTGAGTGTTCAATATAAAGGATCAAATATATAAATATATAAATATAAATATATATATATACTGTGATGATGTGTTGACTCAAATTTATTTATTTATAAGCCTATTCTATGTCTATGCTATCTGAAGCTTGCTCAACAAAATGTGTATTTTTTTTTTTTTTTAAAGAAGGTGATATAGCCTAACCACATATACCTGCATATTCATGAAATTTTATCTCCCAAGTGTTCTGAATGTCTTGGAAACTTATAAATTAGATAATTTCATTTAATGATTAATAATATTCGTCTACACATGTTTATCGATTTATTGCCTGGTTTAATTTTTAATTTTTAAATATGAAAACTAAAATATGAAAACTAAACAGGTCCAGAATATATTTCTGAATATATTGTATATTTTGTCACAAAAGAGCGTATTTTCTATAATTAGACGTATTAACGGATCTAAATTATTTACAATATAATTAGCTAACTGTACCCGGCGTTGTCCGAGTGCCGAGTGTGTAGAGATATTTTAATTTTATTTTTTGTTAAATTTACTTTGTAATAAGTTTTAAGAAGCGCCTTGTCGACATTTTCTCCACTGCATTTGGCACTCCAATGAATGAAGACAGGATGTCAACTTTGTTGGAAATGTGATTTTACAGCTCAGAGTTAACCGGGAGAGAAGCAGGGACATGTCAATTGAATTCCAACAACCTGAATGGCTATTGCCAAAGGATATCGTTTTCCATAGTAAAAGGTAGTATCACTGGAAACTGAAAACGTTTGAATCAGAAAAACATATCTGATGGAATAAGGAGAATACATGGAACGAAACCACCTCTTTTTGTACGAGCGGTTACGTGGTGCATAAGACTTTTTGCAGATAATCTTTCACAATTTCAGAGTTCTGCTACATTTAAATTACATAGTAATATAATAGATGTGCCTGCTCTCAGTTGCAGATTCTGTAAATGGACAACGGGCTCCTGAAGCGAACTGAGAACTTGTTGAATAGTTAGTAGCATCGGTAACAGCAGCTACTAGTTTAACTCCTGCATAATATCACATTTGAGAGACAGGATTCCCTTTGGTAATTGTGTAGCTTTTGGAATAACTAGAGTTTTCCTCATATCATTAAAGCGCAAGATGATAACTCCATTCACGATGTTAGGGTAACATTTGAGATCAAGTTGGGGACGGTCGAGAGTCTTTAATACAAGTCTGCGAGACATTGTGCCCTAATATTTTATTTTTAGCTTGGTCTGCTTATAAAATGTGCTGGTCTAAATCGTTTGCCAATATTGCATACAAGGCTATTATTGCAAGCAAAACTGAATAGCAGTTAAAATACAGAATGTGCATTCCTGCAAAGCTTGAAAAAAGTTTCAACTCTAGATGAGAACACTGCAATTTTAATGACTTTGAGTAAACACTGAATTATCCAAAATTCGATGAATAAAAGCGAATTGTTGCCTCTTCCACAAGAATAATCAAAGAAAAGTATCACTCTCAAGCCAGACTTCAATAACTGTTTCGTCTCTATTTTAAGTATTTTGTCTGTTCAGTATTTGGAATCATAAGTAATTCGAAGCTGTATACACGGGTACAGGACTTCAGAAAAGGAACGAGAACATAAAGCACAAAAACGGACCTTTTTTTACAGATAACAGAATGAACACATAGGAAAACAGACGAGCCACTTATGGAACTTTTCCTCCATCAGCTGCCTCTATTCTAAACTAGGCGTTTCGAAGATGAGGCAGAATGCGCTCTTAGAATAGCTCTTCCTGCTTAGTGGATTAACCTGCTAAACAGAGGGTTCCAAGGTAGCAAACACAAACCAAGACAGGAAAAATTAAACAGTCAAAACAACATTAAAGGCCGTAGGGCCAAACGTGATGAGATATTAAACGCTGTGATGTGATGAAGCTGAACGGAGAGAGACAGTAGTTTCGTCTTGCCTTTATGCTGGCTGAAGGGACGGATGCGGTGAATAATTTTACGGGTTTCGACAGCCTGTGTACGATACACAACTGTTCTTCCTTGGTCTCTTTTGTTTTGGTGGTGGTGGGGGGGGGGGGGGAGAATTAGTATGAGTCTCCCTCTACTTCTATCAAATTCCTGCTTCTGCTCACCTCCTCCATATCCAGCTTGATCAATTTGGTTTCAAGCAGCACTGACTTCTTCGCCGCAGTGGCCCTGGCGTAGCTCTCCATACTAGAGACCCTACCACTCACCACAGCTGGCTCGCCTGAAACGTAACAACAATAAATTCCAAGAGGGATTTTATTAATGACAAATTGCTATACACACAACACCCACACGCATATACGCGCATGCGCACATATATTTACATACATACATAAATATTTGTATGTGTATGTGGTGGGGAGTGAGATACTTGATATATAAATATCTATCTATCTGTTGAAAGAAAGAAAAAAAGAAAGACTGACAGACAGACAGACAGACAGACAGATAGATAGATAGATAGATAGATAGATAGATAGATAGATAGATAGATAGATAGATAGATAGATATGAATATATTTTTGTAGTGAGCCCTTTCTTCAGTTAATGTTTATAGTTATACTCATAAAAATGTTGCCACAAGACGATGATAATTGATGTAGAAAAAAGAGAAATTACAATCAAAAAGGCTGTAATTTCTAAAAGACTTGCAGCCTGTCTTTATACGTTATAAAATATTTACTGTTGCAAAAAATTCCAGCCATTATGGTTACCAAATACATAATTATTTCCTGCATATCAGAGATATGAAATAGAAATGGAGGCTTTATTAAAGAAACAGGCGACTGAAATGTAGGAATCTCTAAAATAACTAATAATAATGTATATATCAATTATATCATAAATCAGAATGTTACTGAATATAAAATGTATTTTGAATACAAATCTGGGAAAGGACGTGTGCAAGTAACAGCTGGTATGTTGTTCTTAGCAAATAAATTATATCAATTTGTCCTGTAAATAGAGTTTGATATATTTTCTGACAACATAGCATTATGATTGAGACAAAATACCTCGACATTTGAATATTATTCATTGGTTATTTGTGAAAGTATAGCAATGTAGATCAATTAATAGCTTTTATGCTTGAAGATATGAATTGAATTCTGACGTTGCGATAGAAATGATCACTGCTTCAACGATGAGAATATGATTATAAGAGTAATGTATCGAGAAATATCTTAGAAAAAAAAACATTGAGGGATAGTTTTAATCTCTTGACAAATTTCTTGATGTTGAGATGGAACATCAGGGATGGTCTGTAATAATGAAAGATTATACTGGTAAAAAATTCATAAGCGTCTGCGTTGTATTGTATCAGTTTACAGAGATATATATGAGCAATGTTAATATATGTACTTGTCATTCTGAAAATGTTTTGATGTATTAATGCTATTAAAGTACGATAATTGAAATAGCAGGAGTGTTAAGAAATTAAAAATGGAAATTTTATTTTCCATTGTATGTTGACTCAAGTAAGGAATTCTAAATGCATTAGAAAATTTTACATAGCACAGTTTGTGCACTGAAAAGAAACACATGTTGCCGATTTGAAGAATGACCATAGACATTTTATGATCATGATTTTATATGTAACTTGTGGTCATCATGAAATTATATATAATGTTACAATCTTATGTATCTGAATATTTTTCGCAATACAATTCAAAAAAGCAGCTGAGAATGATAGCAAATTATATTTTCATACATGAAAAAATTATTTTATAACCTTAACAGAGGAGATCTTGATATTGATAAACAAAGAATTAATTGGAAGATTTTAATTTTTTATCGCCACTTCAACATGGCTGTTCAATTACAACTGTTTTTAAACCCAAGAGGACGCCTCTTCTAGCTGGTTATCGATGCAACATGCACCCAATGCATTTTGTAAGCAGGGGAGCGAACCCCCACTATCTTCTAGCGACGGGACCGCCAGACTTTCCGGTTTCGAGCTATTTGTGCTCATCCTCAGTACTGGACACCGTCCGCTAGAGATAGCAGTAGTTCGCACCAGTTCGCAATATATATACTGCTGTCTCTAATTGGGGAGGTATTCAGATCGAGAATAGTGAGAGTAAAATAAATAGTTCAAGAGTGAGGTCTTAATGAAGAAGCTAGTAGTAGTAGTAGTAGTAGTAGAGGTGGAAGGTAGGAAGATGAGGGAGAGTAGGTAGTATGTGAATGGTAGTCTGTAGTGTTAGGTTTGTATGAAAGCCATAGAATTAATGGTTGAAATAGCGAGAAAAAGGAATGGCCCATTCTCCCTCTAATACCCTTAGATCTCCACATTCAATCATTCCATCGTCGAACTTCTTTCCTTTAACATCTCAAACGTAAGATCTCTTCCCCAAGATAGAGGCTTGTCTCGTCCTATGATATAATCAACCTACAAACATTGTTATGGAACACCGAGCACCTAGAAACAGCTGTTGGATTTGGAATACTTTTCCTTAACCCCTTTAATTCTCTATATCATTCGAAATCTGTGTAAGTCGGACTTTTTTAAATATGAATGTATATATATATATTTTGTATTTCATGTATTTTATATACTTTTCCCTACATTTACTTCTCTGTCTCTCATTCTCTCTCTCTCTCTCTCTCTCTCTCTCTCTCTCTCTCTCTCTCTCTCTCTCTCTCTCTCTATCTGTATATATATATATTTATTTATTTACATGTATATATATGTACATATATACATATATATATATGTATATATTTATAGCTTTGTATATATATATATATTTCTATATATATATATGTGTGTGTGTGTGTGTGTGTGTGTGTGTGTGTGTGTGTGTGTGTGTGTGTGTGTGTATTTCTATACATATATGTTTGTATATATGTGTATGTATATGAATATGTATGCAGATATGTGTGTATATATATATATGTGTGTACGTATACGTACGTATATATATATAGGTGCATATGTGTATATGTATACATGTATATATGTATATGTATGTATATATATATATACATGTGTGTATATGTATAAATGTGTATATGCATAAATAATCTAATCTAGAGTTCGCCACGTAAACAGCAAGGTTGACGTAGCCCGCAAGATGTGCTCCTGGATTGTGAGAACTTTCCAGTCTAGTGATGCCCACACCATCACCTTTCTCTGCTCTACTTTTACCCAGCTCCACTTTAAGTACTATTATACATACATACATACATACATACATACATACATACATACACACACACACACACACACACACACACACACATATATATATATATATATATATATATATAGGTGAGAAAGTTGGTATATATATATATATATATATATATATATATATACATATATAGTTGGTATATACATATATATATATATATATATATATATATATATATATATATATATATATATATATATATACATTGAATTATATACTGCGAAATAGGCAACCACACAGCAAAATCATGGAACAAATTATTTCAGAACAATATCGTTAGGAACGTATCTTGAAATAAATTGTCCTTATAAATCGTAGACGACGGTGTAAATTGCACATGTACTCTATTAATTATACATGCACAAATTAAACCGACATTACTTGGTGCTAGATATTTTCAAATATTTTGAGATATTTTTAGCCGAAAAATTATATTTCCTTCAATTGTGTTTCTTAGGACTTCCGGAATCAAAGGCAAATACAGCTACATAAAATTGTGATATACTATTTTATGAAATAAACTGATAGATGCGTTGCCGTTATTGCTTGCATAGACAAATGCACACACCTGTTTGTATACATTATCTACATTGACATGTAATATTGGATATTAAGGTAAAAATATACATTGCTGAAGCAGCAGCAGTTTGTTAAATGAAATTGTTGCCTGGATCTCGTTATATATGCAAATAATGAAATTATGATCCGCGTATATGTGGACGGTTACATACTCTATTTAATAATTAATGGAAACTCTATATAGAGTTGAAACTCGACCGGATTTTCCTACATTTATTGTTCTCGAATATATCATACGAGGAGGTATCAAACGGTTCCCGTACTAGTTATATCGGATTAAAAAGTATAACTTATTTACCTCAGTTTTAACATCATTTCCTTCGAAATAGTCATCTTGTGCAGCAATACACCACTCCCAGTATTTGTGTCACTTTTGGAATCCGGCCTGAAAGTCGTTTTCCGTGAGTCGAGGACCTTCGGAGATTCGCTCTAGGTCTCGACAATAGTTTTAAAACGGTGAGCGTTGAGCTGCGTTTTCATCTTGATGGGAGATGGAAGAGATGGGAGAGATGGAAGTCTGCAGGTGCTAAATATGGTGAATAGGGTGAGTGGTGGATGCGGAAGCGATACCAAGTTGTTTTTGGCTAGAAACTCACGAGTGGGGAAAACTCGGTGAAGAATCCATTTCTTCGAGCCCCACAGATCCGGTCGCTTTCCCCGAATGTCCTCTCTAAAACGCTTTAAAACGTCACAGTAGAACTCTCAGTTGACGGTCTCACCCTGAGGGACGAGTTCTCGATGCACAATACCACATTTCCGGAGGTGACCCTAGTAGCAAGTCTTCGAGATCGCTCGTCCTCTTCCAGGGATGTTCTTCAGCTTTTGAAGCACCTATGTCACTCGAAACATTGCGTGCGATCCATTGCCTCAACGCCGTAAGCTTGCCGAAGCATGCTCAATGTCTCTATAGGAAACCTCCCAAGTTTAACGTAAAATTTTACGTTGGCTCTTTGTTCCTGACAATGACAAAATCGCAGACTACATGAACACAAAATCGCTAATTTGACAACTTGCGAATTAAAAGCAGCGACGCATTGCCTCATGAAGGACACTGCTAGCTCACACTATGTACGCAAGCGTGTGCTGCCATCTGTTGGCGCGCTAGAGAACTAGTCCAGGAACTTTTTCATATCACCTCGTACATAAAGTCAAGGTGTTTGCACTTCTCGGACCATAAATACACTTTTAGCTAAAACAAAATGTATAGTCACATTTGTAACATTATAGTATTGATATAAATCTCTGTTAACATAAATAGTTTATACAAACATTAATATTTAAATAGAGATATATAAACAGCAATTAATCTTATCGCAACAAATGCTAATTAAAATTTTAAATAAAGCTAAAGTATTTACGAAAATAAAATATACTAATTATATTTGAAAAGAAAAGCTAATAAGCCAACAACACCAAAACAAGAAATTTATTTTTATTTAAACTTGTTGACTTGCGATTTTTATGCTTATCCCAAAATAAAAAGCTTGGAATGAGCGTGAAGGTAACAACTCGATAATTCGTTCTAAATGAATATTTTAACTTCCTTCTTTTATGCTTTCATTCCTCTAACGGTTTCAGTCAGTAGATGACCGCCATGTTGGAACACCACCCACTTCTCTCAGTACTATTTCCGTCGAGCGAGTATGTTTTTTTTTCGAATGGCCAAGTCACGCTATTTGACAAAATACTGGCTTTACACCGGGAAAAAACATTAAAATGTGCAGAGACAATATATATATAAAGAACCCAAACACATTCTTGCATATACAAATACATACATATAGACAGCCTTCGGCTTACTATTGCATGTTGTAATCATGAGGAACATGAATGGATTGCATTTAGAGAGTGACATCATGTAACGAATACTAAAACATTTAATAGATAATGTAAAGGATCATTACGTTCAAGCTCATGACCTCACTCTTTAGTGTTGTACTCTTTATATTACGTTGAATCCCGCCTCAGGTCGCATAGAACCCCTTGTGATTCATACGCAACAACCCAACAGTGAAAGCTAAATGTAATTAACAATAAGTGCCGAAACTTCAACGATAGAATTGTCGAGCACCGAGTGCGTGTATGTATGTATGTATGTATGTATGTATGACTTATACATGTACGTATATATATATACACACATGCAGACATATATATATACATATATATAGCATATATCTGTTTGTGTACACGCATGCACAAATATATATATACACACACACACACACACACATATATATATATATATATATATATATATATATATATATATATACAGTTTGAAGATTCATAGCAATCTTTTCGGGATGGCAATCTTTTCAGAGATGTTAGGTTTCAAGAGGAGACAGCACCGAGACTGGTTTGATTCCAATGATAAATGAGCTTGTAGCAACAAAGAGGTCCACCCAGGAAGAGTTTCTTGACCCAAACGTTAAGAATAAAGTGCAACCAGAAAAGTTGTGCGAGTCTCAGAAAGCAGACTTACAAAAAGAACTCAGGAGGCTTAAAGACACTTGGTGGAAAAATTTGTCTAAGTACAGGCGGCCTATGACAGGGAAGACTTTAAAAGGTTTTATAGTTTATTGGGGCAAGCTTTTGGATCGCAATCTTCATCATGTATTCTCTTGAAGTCAAAAGATGGAAATGAGGTTATTAAAAATCCTCCTAGAAAAAATTTTAGATGAAGAGAACACTTTGCAGATATTTAACACAATCCGTCTCTAGTGAACATGGACATCATAAACAACATTCCGCAAAGAGAGATAGTGCAACACATGAACGATACGCCTGGCATTATGTAAACTGAGATCAGGTAAAACTCCTGGATTGGATGGTATTCCATTTGAAATTCTAAAAGCAGGTGGGGATCATATTTCATCTGAAATTCATAGCCTGACAACCCGAGTTTGGAATGAATCTTCTGTGCCACAAGAATGGATAAATGGCATTCTGATCTCTGTATACAAGAGTAAGGGTCCAAAAGCAGTGTGTAGTAATTCTAGAGGGATAACTCTCCTGTCACATACCGGGAAGATACTTTCAAGGATCGTGTTAGATCGTCTCGTTGAGAATGTGTGTCCACATGTGATTCCTGAAGAACAGTGTGGTTTTAGACCTGAGCGAGGAACAATGGACATGATATTTTCTGTGAGGCAGGTTCAGGAAAAAGGCTTAGAGGAATAAATGCCACTATACCAGGTCTTCATAGATTTAACTAAAGCATTTGACGCAGTAAACAGGGAGGCATTGCGGATTGTTTTGCGTAAACGTGGTTGCCCAACACATTTTGCGAGCATCTTTAAGGAACTACACAGAAACATGAAAGCTCAGTTAGTCTTTAATGGTGAGCTATCTCATGAATTTCCGGTGGACAACGGTGTCAAACAGGGAGATATTCCTGCCCCTACACTTTCCTCTATTTATCTTGCTGGATTTCAAGGATTTCAAGGATTTCAACAAAGGAATCGGAATCAGATTTCGGACATGTGGTCGTATTTTTGATTTGACCCGGTTTAACTACAAAGCAAAGACTTTCAAAACACTTGTTAGAGAATTACTTTATGCTGATGATGCTGATTTGATGGCACACTCAGAGGAAGATGTGCAACACTTACCGGACAGATCTCCCTCTGCATCTGTACATTTCAGACTCACACATAGTCTGGGAAAACCAAAGTAATGTTTATTTCCGTGCCAGAACAAACATATTCTGAACCAAACATTTTTGTGAATGGAGCATGGTTAGAAGTCGTTGATGCCTTTCTTTACTTTGGAATATCAATAGATATGCAGAGATATACTATCCAATAGGGAAAGGGAGTGTTGCATTTGGAAAGCTCGAAAAGCGAGTATGGGCGGATAGAGGGTTTTTTTTTCTGCAGACAAAAATCAGTATCTATAAAGTGTGTGTATTGACTGCACTTCTTTATTCGAGTGAGACGTGGACCACTCACAAGCATCATATAAAAATGCTGGAGAGATTTCATCAAAAGTGCCTCAGACGTATCTTAGGAGTCAGATGCGAATGTTTCATCACAGATACAGAAGTTTTGCGCAAGGCACGTTGTAGCTCAATTGAACATGCTATCTTGGTTCAAATGAAATTGACTGGACATATTAGAATGAAAGACGAGCGATGGCCAAAGCGTCTTTTTTATGTAAGCGACCACAACATAAGCCGAGGTAAATGTATAAAGACTGTGTGAAGAAACGAGATATGAACAAAAGTGATTGTGAAAATTATGCTCTAGATCGGAAAAAGTGGAGAGGCGCCGTTAGGACTGGCTGCAATGCCTGGGAGAAAAAACATGTCGAAAGGGAATAATAGGAACTGTAATCAACGGTGAACATTGGATATGTATTATATGTGATCGTGCTCTGTTGTCAAACGCAGTATACGTGAATCATATGAAGTCACATGAAAATCGAAATGCCCAGATAGGTAATAATCTTGGATACCAACTGTCTCATATCTCACAAAAATTGTGAGGCAATATCTGGACTTAAAAGAAATCTGCTAGTTCACATAAACATTCCTTCAGAATCAGATTCCAAAGGACAAAGATATAGAAGAAAATTTAATATCTGTCACTTGTGTTTTAAACCCTGCCGATCAGCAGCCCGTCTTAAGTCATATGAGGGCTCATCAGCGGCGTGGTTGTGTTACATGATGGAGTGTGTGACGAGTGTGTTGATGATATGGCTATCATCTGTCAAGATGACGCAATTATCATCATCATATATATATGGGAGAGAGAGACAGAGAGAGACAGAGTGATAGATAGATAGATAGATAGATAGATAGATAGATAGATAGATACTTACGGCTGCATGATCGCAGTTATCCTAAAATTGAAGAACTCAATAATAAAAAAAGTATAGTGCGGCATAATGAATGATTTCTTTATAATTTTGAAAAGATGTTCCAACTCATATTTCATGGATATATACACTATTAAGTTCTTCAATTTTGGGATATACATTTACGAACACACATACACGTATATATACATATATATATATATATATATATATATATATATATATATATATATATATATATATATATATATATATATATATATATTGGTATGTTGTTATGTATTGTATGATTGTGCGCATATGTGTCATGAAACATGTTCTTATTTTGAGAGATGGTGAGTTATATTCAATACTGTTTGATTTATCGGAAATTTAAAAATAGCGTACACATTATTTTATAACTCTATTTCCCATCTTTTAGCTTGGTAGAAATTTATAAATAATCTTATCTAAAGTGAAGTATAAAGCAAACGTTATAGTTAATACTCGTAACTCTTGAACTTTCTATTTTCTTTTCATTGTTATAAAAGATTTAGTGTTCACTGGAGCAAGAAATCACTAAAGGTTACTTTTTTATTTTTCAAATATTCAGATATTTTTTGTAGTTGTATCACTTGGCTCTCTTCTAGTGTCATATCGAATCTCAATATGTGAATATCACAAAGTGAAGATAAAAAAAAATAATATATAAACATCTTCACCAAACCAACAATTGATCTTCCAGAAAACATCTTTTAATAATTTGAGATATAATTGTTTGTATTGCTCTTATTATTTTCACAAATATAACTGATTAAGTGAATATGAATTAATCCATATCAGTGTAGAATCGCAGCATGCCTCAAAGTTCAAGATACGGTCATTTCACAATAACAAGACTACCGATGCCTTGATAATGAGACACATCTGCTTTAGAATAGTTACATCTTTGGATGGCAGTTGAGGGAAGAAATATTATGTTCGATACGTATGTTTGAATAGACAGTGAGTTGTATTTGTTGCTTCGGTAGAGGATTCTAACAAAAATTTGATTAATCAACAGAATATATTTCTGCCTCCTTGTAAGCATATAGTCCAAAGTAACATCGAATTAATAGAGGCTAAACGACAAGATAACAGATTGTCATTAACGTTCAACAAATCTCAAGAGAGGCCTGCAGTGAATTACAACTCCAACATCTTTTACCGAGTTGCAGTTACATATAGAGACATTATATATCGCATCCAAGGCAGCCCCACTAAACTGAATGGATTTAAAACACCAATTAGACATGCTGCAGCATCTGGCCTCTAGGAGTTCTCTATTGCCACTATAACGATATCTGTTCCGCGAAACAGGCTGGTATCGCACATCCTCAATTCAGGCCTCCCTAAACCACTTTTGTTTCCTTCACCTTTCATTGTCTTTGATATTGTCTTTAGCTATATGGTCAACCATATGCCAATTGCTTCTATGCCAGAACATGAGTTCTCTGAAATATGCTCCCTGCTTTCATCCTTTTTTCAAGTGTCGACATTCAGAAATTCGAACAGAACATTCAAAGGCACCAAAGTTATCTGATTTCCAGGGCCTCAAAGGTTCATGGATACTAACCCTTTCTTCAGATTCAGCACGTAATATATATATATATATATATATATATATATATATATATATATACATAACAAGTATTCTAACATGTGGCTAATGGAATTTTCGTGTGTTTATCTTTTTATTCTTTCAATAGCTTTTGTTTTTACTACACTTCAATTAAGATATTATCGCATAGTTTTGTTTTTGTTTTTTTATTCCGATTTTAGAATATATAAGAAAAAAACATTACAATTTTAAGATCTGTTAAATTGATTACACAATAACTATCATGGAGTATGGTTAAAGAACAAGTACTTTAGAGTAAAAGGTAAGCTCCCAAAGTGAAATTTGCTCATAAAACCATTTCACTCCATGAACAAGGAGACATTATGACAGCATCCTAAAATGTAGATTTGTATAAAAGTACCAGTTATTAGTTAATGTACGTTATTTGAATTTAGCAGAAAATGCAGAGTGGCAAACAGCACGCCTTGCATTACACTTTCATACGTTTACGTTTAAAGTACACATGTTGCCTGACACAGCTTTGCAATCTTCCTCCGTTGTTAGTAAAATAATTAGATATTTACTGTTGTCGAGCCACCTGACTTAGAATCGCACTCTTTCAGAGATTAACGATGCACCAAAGCAAAATAGATCAATATTCTCTATAAATTTTAAATCGGATGTCGAACTGATTTTGTAAATGCTTTTGAATTGACATAAAAGCACGAAACCATAAATGTAAGGAAAAAATATTGATGCAGAACTCCCAATAGCTGAATAAACAGGTTATGTAATGTTCACATTAAAGATGTTATATCAGAGAAACCATAATATAAATATGCAGTGATTTCATAAAAACAAATATACTTTTGATAATCTATGAATGAAGTTTTGGGATTATATAACGAAGGGTTCGCTTAATGAATTCATAAATTACATAAAAGCGGAGAAAATGGAGTTAAATTTCACAGTATTTATAGAAGAGTGATTAGCAGCTTCTCTATTGGACCTGATCTCTTTTCGTTTCTTTTATGGCGCAGCTTTGAGGCACATTCCCCATACACCTCTCGCAGGATTTAATTTTCTATATTGAATATTAACCAATAAGGCAACCTCAACGTTATCGTTCTATTTGTTAGAAATAGCAGCCAACTGTTCATCATATCACAACCCGATGGAGAAACGAGAAGCTCACAACTGGAACAATTTTATCGTGCTCGCTCAAGGGTGACCTGGTTCTCAGAAACTGCAGTTTTAACATCATCACATCAATTAATTCTAAAGTTCTTCAAAATCCTCTATGGTATTAACAAAATTCAAAAATTTAATTCTAAGAATTATATGAGGTCTTTCGAAAACACGATCTGCATGTATTGCATATGGCCAAAAAAAAAAAAAGAAAAGAAACACCAAAGGAGAATGATATTTAATACTATAATTAGTGAGCAAATTCAAGGCAGAAGATAGAATATTTGCAATATGTGTGTGTATGTATGTGTGTGAGTATGTATGTAGGTATATATTGCTTCGATTGATTGAATTATCTGGGGATGTCATTCGCTTGTATGATTCGCAAATTTCAAATTCAGCCTCACCTTCTCCTTCGCTGCTAATTCCGATCTCAATTTATTGACTAGAATCAAGATAAAATCTGATATTAAGCCGAGTGACTGGGTATGCAAGTATTTTACCAACATACCAAATTCCTTCACTATAAGTTCTTTTCTTAAGGCATGATTAACTATTCATTGATTGGAATAGGACATCCACCACCAAAAAGAAAACGAAAAATTCTAAATTGAATATGATATGAGACTCGAAAGCGAACCATCATCATCACATTTTAATATGAATTCTATTCATGATGCTGAAATCATCTTGAACGAAATATTATCGATTTTTGCAATAAAGACCGATCGTATGAAGAAGAACAAAAAAATTAATGTTAATTATGGATATTAAGAATTCCCTCCAATCTTTGTATATCTCCTCAACTCCCTCGTTATCTTCATCCCACAATCATTATTATTATTATTATTATTATTATTAGTAGTAGTAGTAGTAGTAGTAGTAGCAGCAGCAGCAGCAGCAGCAGCAGTGGCGGCGACGGCAGTGGTGGTGGTGGTGGTGGTGGTGGTGGTATGTCATTGTTACGTGTGTTGCTGTTCTTGATCTTGATTTAGTAATCCTCTCTAACATGTTGACATGTTTCCAACGTAAAGTAATTCTGCCAGATAATAGAAATAACAAGAGAGAAAAATAAAGAAAAAAAGCAACTGCAGGAAATCAACAAGGCTCGATGCCAAAAATCGAACAGCTTTTATGAAATGCTTGCTTGCCACGGAACCATTGAAATCCAACAGAATCCAGAGACAAAAGTTATCGCTAGCTCATTGTTTATGCATCGTCTATTCCCTGGCTGTAGACTTCGTCAATGATAGAAGCAATTTAGAATTATCTCAGCCCTTGTCATGATCCATATTCAATTTTGTCAGTTACATCGTGAGTTCAAGCCCCGTTGAGATTCACTTTTCCTCTCATCGTTACCGGGACTATGTAATAGAGTATCAAGCAAGTACTAGAATTGGTTTTAACTTCAAAACCATCCCAAAGTAATTGGAGTGTTGTGATTAAATTGGAAATCAATTTTACAAATTGCAAATGGCGTAGCGCATGCACGACTGTGAGTCTAACAAGCTCGCTTTGCAGCTGCTTGGTTTCAGGTTCAGTTCCTCTGCGCAACAACTTGGGCAAGTGACTTCTACTATTACTCCAGATCGACCAATGCCGAGCATGTGTGTGTGTATTGTGCATGTACGTGGGGGGGGGGGGGTCTTCGTGTTTGTAATTGTTGCCAAAGGCCACTTAACACCCGGTGTTAGTTTGTCCACATCCCCATAACTTAGTGGTTCGGCAAAGGGCACTTAAGAATATTACTGAGGTTGATCTACTCGACTAAGCACTTCAAGGCGGTTCCCCAGTAAGGCTGCAGTCGAATGACTGAAACAAGTATAGGATAAAAAGTGTTTTAAAGCATAGATTTTGCACTTAATAATGCTATATATATATATAAATGAGAGAAGGATATAAATTCTACTTCGCAGCATACAACTGCGAGTCTCAATGCGTATAAGATAAGCGATGGCGCAGCTCGCTTGCATACACGTAGCCACTCGTATTTATATGCCTGGGTATACCGTCGCAGATGAAGGCAAAAAGGTAAAGGCTTTATTATTTTAAGCCCGAAACATGATCATGTACGCGGTTAACCAAAGTTTTCTTTTTTGTACTGGCCTATATGTAGTGTGTTTTTCTCGGAGAATTTATGGTGGCAATAGTGTCTTTTGACGTCTATTTTTCTGTGCGTGGTGAGGCGCAAGCCAAGGCCTTGTTATAATTATATATATATATATATATATATATATATATATATATATATATATAGGCGGTGCTCCAGCATGGCCGCAGTCAAATGACAGAAACAAGTAAGAGAGTAAAAGAGTATATATAAAAGAGGAATGAATATATTACACAGGATCTATCGTAAGCAATTCGAAATTAGTTACGAATATATCAGTGGCCAGAACATGCATTCAAACAATTTTTTCATAAAAGAAGAGTGTATAATTGTGAAAAAATCACAATTATAACAGAGAGAGTTATAAAAAAAAAAACCTATATATATGTGTAAAGGCGGCGAGGAGACAGAAACGTTAGCACGCGGGACGAAATGCTTAGCGGTGTTTCGTCTGTCTCTATGTTCTGAGTTCAAATTTCGGCGACGTCAACTTTACCTTTCATCCTTTCGGGGTCGATAAATTAAGTACCAGTTGCGTACTGGGGTCGATCTAATCGACTGCCCCCTCCCCTAAAATTTCAGGCCCTATGTCTAGACTAGAAAAGAATATATATCTATATATATATATATATATATATATATATATATATATATATATATATATATATATATATATATATATATATAATACAAAGAATATTTAAGCATGTATACACACATATATGTACATACTTACATCTACATGTGTGTATAGATGCATATCAGGGTACAGGACGTTAGAACAATGAACTACAGACAACGGAACGGACACATAGGAAAACAGATAGCCACTTGGAATTATTCCTTCATCAGCTGCCTCTATTCTAACTCGACGTTTCGAAGATAAGGCAGAACGTACTCTAGAATAGTCTCTTCCTGAGTAGTGGATCAACCCACTAAACAGAGGATTCCAAGGTGGCAAACACAAACCAAGACAGGAAAAATTGGACATTGAAAACAACATTAAAAAGCCGTACGGCCAAACGCGAGTCTGATGTAGAACGCTAGCAATCGTCCTGCCTTCACAGCCGCTGGGGTGAAAAGAGATAGTTGACCACAGGTCACACGAGAGCAGAGAGGATGGTAGAGGGAGGAAGTAGAACAAGGAGGAAGAGACAGAAGTGTATAGCAGTGAAGTAGGAGCCAGGACAACAGAAGGGAGCAGAGCGAGTGGGGGAGATGGGTAAGAAGAAAGATAGATAGGTAGATAGATAGAGGGATAGATAGAAAGATAGAGAAGGAGAGAGGATTGTAGAGGGAGGAAGTGGAACAAGAAAGAAGAGACAGATGTGTATGGCAGTGAAGTAGAAGCCAGGATAACAGAAGGAAGCAGAGCGAGAGGGGGAGATGGGTAAGAAGAAAGATAGATAGGTAGATAGAGAGATAGATAGAAAGATAGAGGAAGACAGATAGATAAATAGATAGGTAGATAGATAGATAGATAGATAGATAGATAGATAGATAGATAGATAGATAGAGTCATGTCAGAATAATAAAGTACAAACTTACCTGCAAAAAGGACGTGTGCGTTCAATGATGTAATAATACAAAGAATATATATATATGATGTATTTCAAGGTCACAACGCATGAATTAAATCGCTATTAATAGTTTCATATGTTGTGAAACCTCAAACATATTCTTCTGGTGCAGACTACATATCATAACGAATTAAAATGATTGAATAGTAGAAGAAACGCGAAATAACTGAGAAGGCAGCATATAGAGAATACGGAAAGTAAACAACAGAAAACGAAAAAAGGAAAACGGAAAACGAAAACAAAGACTAAAATGTAAAAATAAAAAGTAAAAAAGTAAAGGAGCTATCCTTCTTTGAGTTTAAATGATAAGGCTGGAAAGATAGCAAGTCAGTCGGGAATAGGCGGAATTTTCCGATTCCTCAAAATATATTTATACATATGCATACAACGACAGAAAATTTCTGACCAGGAGTTCAATAGAGAGTTAGGGATCTTAGATCTGAACAGGATCTGCGTTCTTTCTACCAAACAAAGCCTACATTGATTCGATCCATTCATATAAGGTATGGATTTCTCAATTACTTTCCATTTAATCACATGCGATGTTTCGTTATCTTTCAAAGTCCATACGTAGCTAGCCAACTAAATAGCTTTACTTTTGTCTCTCTCTCTCTCACTCTCTCTCTCTCTCACTCTCTCTCTCTCTCTCTCTCTATATATATATATATATAGAGAGAGAGAGAGAGAGACAGAGAGAGAGAGAGAGAGAGAGAGAGAGAGAGAGAGATAGTTAGAAGGCAGGTGGTAAGAAGTTTGCTTCCGGTATAGCGTTTCACAGTTGGATTGTTGGTGTGGTTTCGTACACACGTCTTTTTTTTTTTTTTTTTTTTGCTGTCTTGACGGTACCACGTCTTCCCCCTGGTTTAATGGAGACGAATGATGTGATGAGTTGTGACGATTTGAACTATTCTTCTTCAGAATTTGTGTCGTCTGAGGAAGAAATGGAGATATGTTTGAACAAGATTGACGCAGCAATAGAAACAAGGAATTACACTGCAGCGGCAAAGGGAAAAATTGAAGACATAAGTCTGGAAGAGCTGAGCAAGTTCAAAGAAATACTTAAAGGGGAGGCGAACGACATGAAAGTGCCCCTCCCCCCAAGAAGTGTTAAAGGATAAGGAAGAGAGAACAATTGTTTACAGAACATACATGGTGGCAACAAGAAAAATAGAAGTGGTGAAGGAGGCACAAGTTGAAAAGGTGCTCAGGTCAGGGGAAGAAAGTACGGAACGGTGGAAGTGCAGTTTTGGAAGATACCTACCGCCAGACTGCACTCAGCCACAATATTAAAAACCGAAGAAGTGGTACTTCTACTCGTATACTTTGGGAGACGTGCTTCCAGGGTTAGGGTAGGAGACATACCACCAGAAGTGAATGTAGCCTGGCTGGTGACTGCCATACTGCTAGGCATAGAAGAAAAGGTGGTGGTCCTGCAGCCAACCAGAACATACTACAGAGCAGAGTCTGGACATGGTGGTACAAATTAACCCAGAAGATATTGAAAGTATGGAGGAAACAATCACGGTCGCAGACGTTACGCTGAAAGTCAGAGTGGAAGGCCACATTAGAGCAGATTGTACTCCACCACCTGTGAAGAGTAATGAAAATCAAAAGAGTGAGAAAGTGGTTGGTGCTCCACTTCCCGGAGAGGCTGAGGAACAGGAGGTAAACAGCAGCTAAGAAACGGCGAGAAAAAGAGAAGGAAAAGGAGAAAGAGGACACACATGGTAAAGGACGACGTCCAACCCACACCCACAGGTGTAATAAAGTGGACAGAGGATACATTATGCAGAGGTGAAATTGAATAATTTAGAAAATTGTTCGATTGACAACAAAATAAAAGGGCAGACATGCAAAATACAGATGATATAAGTTAAAGACGTGTTATATCGCAATACTACACAGTGGCTGTGTGAGATACGAAATCCTCGTCGCCACTGTTATATCGCACGTTCGGATAACCTCTACTCAACTACCCTTACGTCTAGACTTCTCCCTCTATATCTACGTCTTGGGCTAGCCTATTTCATCGTCTGCCGCCGTCGACACAACAAGACGGAAGAGAAATGTAACGATTGGGTTTAAAAGTCATTTAAAAGAATAGAAGCCACCGGTGTAATAGTCGAATAGTTAGAGAAAATTTATGTATAAATTGGAGTAATGGGTGATGGGCATCTTTTCTTTCGCAAGACAAAGTTGTTCAAATATATTTTGAAGAAATCATAGGGAGTAATTGCGTTTATACATGT
Source organism: Octopus bimaculoides (assembly GCF_046866305.1). Lineage (NCBI taxonomy): Eukaryota > Metazoa > Mollusca > Cephalopoda > Octopoda > Octopodidae > Octopus > Octopus bimaculoides. The sequence continues at coordinate 22,702,442 of NC_142931.1, read as the reverse complement.
AGATTAGGTTTATATGTATGAATAATTTTGTATGGAAGAATATATTTGTGACATGTATAGAATTAATTGTTATTTACAAAGTAATCCATGATTTTGAAATATGAGGATTCAATAGTTGCATTGAAAGATTATTGACGCTCTTAAAGTTTAACCTTTGTAAGGTATCTAACAGATTTCATTTCGTTATATCATTAATACTAAGAAGTGGATTTCCTGAGATGTGTATAGTCAACTTTTCTTATATTAGCGAGATCAGTTTGATGGAATACCAAATAGTGACATAATGTAGAGCCTTGTCTTAATGAAGATCATGTCGGTATCTCAGCGTGTTCTGTGGTAAATAATCATTATATATCTATCTCCTTTATAAACGAACAAGGTTTAAGAAAATACCATGATGTGTAATTGTATTTAATGCTCGGAACAGCAAAATTTGAAAAGCAAAGTATGAAGTGAAATATAGTAAAAGAAAATTTAGTAGGAACGAAAATAACCCTTTTATCATCACAGAAGAGCAAGTGCGAAGAATTCATTTTTGAACTTAGATA
>NC_142931.1:22644394-22696894 GCF_046866305.1 Octopus bimaculoides | reverse complement strand
CACTGTCCTTTACACATGTCCGCATTATTATCTACCGTCAAATTCTTTATTTTCCGCTACAACATTTCTCATGCAGTTTGTTCTCTATAAATGGGCGGCATAATTTTTTTTTTTTTTTTTTTTCTAATTACGTGTCCAAAATACTTTGACTTCTCTCTTTGGCAGTGCCAAATAAAATGTTCTCAGTTTTGGCTATTTTAATACTCTATCATTGGTTTTGTATTCTGGTCATAATATTCTCAAACGTCTTTTGTATGTCTACATCACAGACGCTTCTAATATATTTGATAATATTTTTATTAATATCTATGTATCAGCTTTATAGACTAGAGTGTAGCATACATAACGCTGTAATCACCTTTTTCTGGTCTTGATATTATTTGTTAGACGTTTTTTTTTGGGAGGGGGGGGTTTACTTCAAAATAGTTGCTGGCTATGCGAAACTACTTTTACGTCTGTTGTTTTCTGATTGCATACACCCCAAGCATATTATCTTTGATGTCTCCTCAGTCAGTACATCTCAGTTGCCGTATTTATTTTAATAATTTCAGGATATATGTACAGAATATATATTTCAGGATATATGTTCAGAAGCGGTACACGTTACCAGAATTAACTGAGGAAGAGTTTGCGTAGGAGATGAAAATTCCCTTTTATTTATTAAGCAATTACCTGAAACGTACGTATTAAAAGCATTCAACATATTATGGCTTGGTTTGATGTCATTTTATACATGCATACACGTGTGTGTATGTGTTTGTGTGTGCGTGTGTGTGTGTCCGTATGCATGTGTGTGCATGTATATTTATATATTGGTAGGTAGGAAGGTATGCATAAGAAAATATAGCAAACAGAACGAAAATCAAATATAACTGAAAACCCGTAAACCACACAAGCAACGAATGCAGGCAAAATTAACCCCTCATCAGTTGTCGACCAAATATCATAACAGTTTCGGTGTGATTATACAGATATATTATGTATATATGCATATGAGTCTGTTAGTAGGTAGGTAGGTAGGTAGGTAGGTATACAAACAGATAGACAGATAGGCACACACACACACACAGGTACGCAGGCACACACACATGCATAGATACATATATATACATATATATATATGTATATATATAAACACATGTACATATATGTACGTATGTATATATGTATGTATATACATATATATATATATATATATATATATATATATATATATATATATATATATATATATATATATATACATATATATATATATATATATATATATATATATAGAGAGAGAGAGAGAGAGAGAGAGAGAGAGAGAGAGAGAGAGAGGGAGAGATACATACATATATACATATTAGTTCAAATATAGCGATCTGCATACATACTTAAAGTGAGTATATGTTGGAAGCCTTCTAAACTGTGATATTCGTCTTGGGAATCTATTTGTTAAGACACAAAATAAATATCAGAAGCAGATTCATTCATTCATGATTAATGGTGAAGTTGCAGAATCTAGATTACTGCTTGTTAGCTTCATCAGCAGGAAATATCCACACAACGTTATGTCAAACAAGCTTCGGCTGCTAGCTGATATAGATAAACAGTGATTGAAAGGTCACTAGTGTCGCATTTAAACGGCAGGTATAACAGAAATTAAATACTTGTGGTGATGGCAGCAACATCATTTTTAAATTAGTGGATTCTATACATACCTGAAGTACTGATATTTTTCTATGTTTTAACACTATGTCTATACCGCAGCTTAGAAAGCTTTCAAAATATACACACTTTAAGTATTGTTAATTTTAAACTAATACTGCTTCCGTCGCTACCATTTCTGCTATCGTTAAAACTGCTTCCGTGAGAGAGAGAGAGGGCTGATTTTCTGTTTCATACAGGAGAATAGAGCGACAAATAGTGTATTCTGATGGCAAGATTAAAGGCAAGGTTAAATTTCCGTTTATTATCGTAGTTGTATCGAATGAAAATATGATTATATTGCCGGACTATTGCATCCATCAGATGTTACTAACCCGATATATTAATGATGTTGTTGATTCTCTGAGTGAGGCAATTATCGACGTGCTTGATCGAAAAACAGTCAAAAGAGTATTGATTCTTTCTACGAGAAATACAATCTGTAAAACTAAAAAGATTGTGTTTCTATACAGCTATAACTTTGATTGAGTACCTCACATACTTTAACGTTAAAAGCAAGACGTTCTATAACAAAGTATGAATTCGAATAACGCATTGATATGAATGCATGCTTGAAGGACTCGTTTTTGCGTAAAGTTAACAGTATGGAGACGATCTCAATTTGCTAAGAATTGAACTGAGACCTTCTGACACCACTCAACTGTCAATACTTTCGTGGTAACAATTATCATTTCAAGTGGCTTTCTGGCTTTCGTAATGATAATCAATAAATCTTGATGTCAAATATTGAATAAAATAGGTCTGCTCACGCGCTTTGTCAATTATATATTGTTCTGTAACGAACTGCTCGAAGAGTTGCAGATAAAATTATAATGTATAAAATTTCCAGTAACATTAAAATCCTTAATCCACACAACCATAATTCTAAGCACAACCAGCACATCTTGTTGACAGTCACCACTAAAAATCGCAATATATATAACACAATCGTCCAATAAACAGAATCCACACAACACATCAACTAAACAAGCAACACCCAATACCTTGGCACAATCCATACAACAGATGCTCTTTACAATCATCACAGAATAATATAACCCATACAACACACACTTTCTTCATGGTTACTCAATGCATAATCGAGAGGTATTTTCGGCTAAAATAGTTCTTTTTGATTAAGTGCTCTAATATAAAAGTGCAGTTAAAATTATCAACTTAATTACAGTCAAGCATTGAATAGCTAAGTATTTACAAATCTTTACTAGTTTACGACATCTGAGTTCAGCAAACTTTTACTAAATGCAGAAGTTTGAACGGTCATTAAAGGGATAAGCATTTAGACGACTAGAAAAAATAAAATAATATTAAAAAATGAATATAAAGAAGCAATGTTTTTTTTTTTTAGGAAAAACTCTATTTTGCAGTAATCTTTCCTGATGAACATTGGTTTTGCAAATTATGTTATTTGCCAGACATATTTGAGACGCTTAATTAACTTGATAACGTCACTGCGAGAAAAGAAAACAACCATTTCCACTTAGAAAGGTAAAACTGAAGAGTTCTTGAACAAGATAAACCAATGAGAATGTGTCATATAAAATGATGAATTTAAAAAGTTTTATTGTAGTGAAGACTTTGTCAGCGAAAATAATTTGACATTTAATTCAATTAAGTAGATCATAATCGAATATTTGGAGTATATAGAAAAACAGTTCCACAAATGTTTTCTTGCTGACACCGTTTCGTTCTGAATCTCATTCATTGTTGCACGTAATAACAAAAGCATCTCTTTTATTTTTTGAAGGCACGAAACGAATTTGCAAAGCTGCTATGCGAAACTTGAGTGCTTATGTATATTGAATATGAACTCAGGAGTAACAATTCTATACTTCTACATATTTATGTGAATTTATATTTCAACTTTAACGACACCGAAGATAAAATACAACGACATCGTAAGCGATCTAGAAAGATATTCATACAATATATATCTTGCTAATTGTAAAGTTATGTGTAACCTTGTAACTATATTGTTTTTTAGTCGACTCTGGAGTTAAAAGACAAAGTCAACAATACCACTGGTTTTTGTATTCAGGATATTGAATGACAGGGTAAAATACTGAACAAAATACACTTAATATTTTTTCTGGTGGTGTACCATTCTTGCTTCGCCACTTTGAAAGCAACATTATTATAGAATACCGAAAATACTAAACGCTGTACCATTTCTGCTATCAAGTGGTAAGAATATAAAATAATATTATTACCTAAATGTAACGTGGCGAGCTGGCAGAAACGTTAGCACACGACTTAATCCCTTGTTTGTCCCCACTATGTTTAGATCCCTGAGGGCAATAAAGAAATAATTATTACCTAAATGTATTTGCTATTCCTTTTTTATTTTGTCAATCGCAAATTTCACAATTTATACTGCAACAAAACCATAGTCGTACATTAATCTCAATCTCTTAAAAAGATTAAGAAGAAAATATATAATGACTGAGAGAGTTAATACACAAAATAATAGGAGATGAGCTCTTTTGTTGAAACTGTTGAACTCGATCTGCTAATGTTTATAATTCGTTTGTTTGTTTTAACCATCTCCTAGTGTCATACCTAACTGAATACAATAAGGCTACTACTTCAGTTCACCTAGCAGTAAAGAAGTACCATAGATTGAGAGCTAAGCAGCATAAATAATGGAAGAAATATTTGAGGTGTCTGTCTTCTTCACATTTTTCTGCTATGGTATAAACCATAAACATCCTTATAACTGAATTCTACAACCACATGCTACAAAAACTAACTTTATTGTAATATCAGGAGAAAACAAACTTTCTTAAAAGTATATTAATAATCAATTGCAATTCCATTGTATTTTCAGTTATTGCTAAAATACTTCGTTCAATTTGTTGCTGAACAACTGATAAATATTGCGACTCATCGTTCTTCATTAATGTATAAAGATGCCTGCAGGGGTTGGAATAATGACAACCATTTGAAAGAATCAATATTTTGTTATATAACATTACTGAACAAACATAAACGGTAGTGAGGTACAAATGGTGTTGTATAAAATCTATTCCAGTGCCTCATATTTTGAAGTTCATGAAATAATACCAGTAATACAGCAGTGTCAAAACAACCAGCTTCATATCATTTACTCAAGAATGTATAGAGTCTAACCAAAACAAAACTATTATCTCCAATCTTTGACAATACTAGCGAGCAAATGTAAATTTTCCAGCAGATCGAAAGCACCGTTTAGTTGAGGAAGGAAACCAAGCGTTTCATTTCATTGTTTGTTGTTCTTTAACCCTAGGCTGGTCATCATTGAGCAAGCATGGAAACAGGCGCTGTAGACTTGACCTACTCATTTTTTTATGCATGCCACGGGTTACGTTGTCTAGTAAGATGGTTCTTTGAGATTCGAGGGATCATTCATAGCTATTCCTAACAGGTCGGGTGACCACGTAGGGGCTTCTTCATTTCTTGAAGCAAAGTATAAGCGCCGCTGTATCACAATGTCCTTCCCTAGAATACGTTCCCTTTGGTCACTCAAAACAGAAACCAATATTGCTTGATTTTGATACCAGTTCATTATTTTGAGATCAGTATATTTTTCGCATCAAACCATGAAATCAGTTACCCACAACAGGTCGGATGCGTTTTAGAGTGTCATGATTTCTGTTTAACGTTAAATAATATGTTTCACATTGATTATATTTTGTCAATTGACTGAAAGTAATATTTCAAATGATTCTGCTAACCATTGAAGCAAAACGTACAATAAGTAGTCGGTACATATTTTGATATTATTTGCGGATTTAATGACTGTTATAGAAATACTTTAGGAGTTTTGTTGTGGGAAGGAAGCATTTTTTGTTGCAATTCAAAGGCAGAATGCACAAGAATATATTTTCTTTGCTTTCTTCTCAAACGGTCTTGAACTCAAGTTAGCCACTGCAGCTTAACAATACACCTGACGCATATTTTTTTTATTTAGCTTTACTTGCTTAGAGCTAACATAATACAACCACCGCTTGTTAAATACCACCAGAATGACTCCACTATGAACGTAACTGAATTCACACCGATAATCCCTCGTCTGGTTGCGCTGTGTCCTTTAGATTATTGTCAGTCCACAAACCATATTGGTATTAGAATATATAACAGTTACATTTAAGCTATTCCTTATCTAAAACATCTAGTCATTAAATTTAAAATTTAAATTTAAATAGCAAGTTTTATACACTCTCAAATGTACACTCCTAACAATCATATTGGCAGACATTTTAAAATGTATTAATGCTTTTTGTTTGATTTTTAAGTTACTTATGTTTACTTTATCTCACTAAACGATTGTATCAGGAAACAAATTTGTCTCAGCTAACTTCGCCATTGTAAACAGTACCAAATCTCATCGAATATTTTCATCTGTTAATTTCCCAGATGACCTTCTGATGTTTTGAATATGACAAAAAAATCGGCTTGCAACCCAGTAATATCATGTTTATTCATACTTCAGATAAAATATACAATGGGGATTGTGGTTATTTGATCAGAAACTAAATTTCCGATTACTAAAGATTTTTCGGTTGTTTATATATAATATTTTATATAATTGCTTACTAAAAAGAGGAACCAAGACTAGACAGTAAACAGCAATTGGACGCTTTCTTTCTTTTTCCTATCTTCCTAAATTACCTTTGCAGTATTAGTGTATGTTGACATACGATATGTTTGAGGAACTATTGTTATTATAGGTGTATATCAAAGGCATGACATGATCATTTAGAAAGTTACTCGGTTTCTAATCTCAGTTGAGTCTACTTTTTTTTAGCTAGAGCAATACATGCAAGAATACACTTCAAACCAGAAATACATTTCAACGTGTCAACAGCTGTAACCAAAGGAGATGTTTCCCTCTAATAGTGCTATCCATATTCCTATTCGAGAAGATGCAAGAAAATACTATGCTTTTAAGTATCAGGAAAAAATTACGCAAACGAAGCACTATTCCTAACTGTGATATCAGGAGGAGAGCAAAAATGGACAACTATTACCCGGAGTTTTGTATTTTGCATGTTGCGAATTGTTGTAAATTAAATATTTTTGATTAATCGGCACAAAATATGTTTTCTTTATCCCCTTCTAAACGTCTTGTCGTTTTTAAGGCCTTGTCTATTTTCGTTTTATGGAGGAAATATTATGCTTACTCCTGACCAGTTTCTAATTTTCTACTCCTTGCCAGCTCTTCGATGAGTTCGATATTGTCATTTGAATAAAACATAAGTTCTGAAGGAAAAGTTGAAAGAAAATATCGAATTTAGCTATATTTGCTCAGGAATCTTCTACTTTTTCTGAATTTATTGTTTGTGTGACCTATTCTCCGGGTTTTACTTTTCAAAATCCCAGCGATTCCATATTTGAACTCAATATCTATATCTCTACTTCGATCCATGACACTATCGGAGTGTAATGATGGTTTATCCTCACTTATACAGTGATAGAAACTGATAAGATGTTTCTCCTGTTTTGAGAGCTTGTTAGTAAATAGCTGAACAGGTATTTCTTTAGCTGCTGCCACCTCAGTTCTTACTGCTGGTCAGCGTATGCCTTCACACAGCCAGACTTTCGGCTCTTGGTTACCAAAAAAGACAGCTAACATTTTCTTATCCGTTTCGTTTATGGTGTTGTTTTTGTCGTTGTTTTAGAGAGAAGACAGGTTCAAACTATCGTTCCCGAAATAGACGAGCTTTCATTCCTCTGCTATTAATTTCAAATTTAGTGATCCCGTTTCCCATATGGGAAGAATAATCGACATTCGAGAAGAAAATTCCTTCTCCTCTCGTATCACTATCATTTGGAAATGCAAATCGATTCTGAATCACTTTTGTGCTTATGCTGACATAGTCGAACTTGCTAGAATCTTTGGTGAAGGTTAGAATATAGCAAGAGGGTATCTCACGAAGGCGGTGAGTTGGCAGAAACGTTTGCACGCCGGGCGAAATGGTTAGCGGTATTTCGTCTGCCGTTACGTTCTGAGTTCCAATTCCGCCGAGGTCGACTTTGCCTTTCATCCTTTCGGGATCGATAAATTAAGTCCCGGTTACGCACTGGGGTCGATGTTAACGACTTAATCTCTTTGTCTGTCCTTGTTTGTCCCCTCTATGTTTAGCCCCTTGTGGGCAATAAAGAAATAAGATGGTATCTCTGCCGAGATTACGATAGTCATCATACTCTCGAAACTTTTGCTTCTGTAAACAGAAAATTATCTGAGCCCCTTGCTTTTGACTGCTGTATTGTCTTTTTCGACACCTCTCCCTCCGCCTAGAAAATTATATTCAGCAGCGCAACAGGTAGATCCTTCCTCCACACAAAATGAATGTGTACCTTTGGTCTCTAATTATGGTTTGGAAGTTTCCCTGCAGTCACAATTTAAATCGCCTGTCAATAAAAGATTCCCCTAATTGTAAAAGTTTTGACCAACTTCTCAAGAAATATCTTTTTCGGTTGTATTTGCGTTTCTCTCTTTAAATGTGACCGTAACTCGTACACTCTTTTGACCATCATGTCAAAGCGTGAGGCTTAAATAATGCCTCGTGTAGATGCACTTCGTCTCTGTCATATGATGATAATATAAGAGGTGGTATTTGTATTATTGCTATTATTATTGTTTAACCGTAGGTCAGGCCTGGTTCAAGAAACCTATCATCAATGACACTGGTAACAATTCTATATTTTGTTTTCATACAATGTATATAAAGTCACGTTAATTAATTTCCTTTCTTTCTAAGAGAGTAGAACTGGATTTGAGAATGATTTGGCTGCTATTTCTAACGAATCGATTGAACAGCGTAGAATCATTGGCTCATTTTTGTACATGTTGGTTTCACTTGCGTTTACAGTGTCCATATTCGTGTTATTGTCGAATTTATTAGTTTTAATGTTATTTTGGCAAATATATCGAATACACAACATGTTTGCATTTCCTATACCCTTCAGGGAAAGGTACCTACGACTATTTTAGAAAACATTTCCCACCATCACTACAGTCACCACGCTGAAAAGAAATTCTGATGCGAAAGTAATAAGCAGAAAAGACAATAAAGCAGTTAAACTCTTTTTATAATTCCTTGATAAATATAAAAATCAAATGAAACACAACGAATGAAACTTACGTGAGAAAAAACCACAATGCAAAAACGCAACAGAATTGACTATAACACGTTTTAACAAACAAAATAAGATCCAACAACAATAACAACAACGACAATAATAATAATAATAATAATAATAATAATAATAATAATAATAATAATAATATTAATAATAATAATAATAATTGATGATGATGATGATGATGATGATGATGATGATGATGATGATGATGATGATGAAAATAGAAGAAGAAGAAGAAGAAGAAGAAGAAGAAGAAGAAGAAGAAGAAGAAGAAGAAGAAGAAGAAGAAGAAGAAGAAGAAGAAGAAGAAGAAGCCTTCTTCAAAAAGGATTCTTTCATTTGTTTTGCCACAAGAGAACTCATTCTTACATTCAACAACTTGTTACAAAAATATTTTACAGGCCATTTGAGGATATAGCTGCATAGTTATATAAATACTAGGGATGGAACAAGATTGCTATAGAATATAGTCAGTTTTGTTATGCATTGTTAAAGAAACTCGGATAAATTTCACGAAACAGAAGATATTTAGATATAAATATATAAATTTCAACAAAAGCGAACGGGTGAGAAATGCATCTGCGATACATTAAAGCAGCCTGCGGCCCTAACTGACTTTCACGACTAGTATTCAATCCTGTTCCATATGAAAGTGTTAGGGATTCAAACAGTTAAGTGTTCAACATTCTCTGAGGGGTAATCCCTAAACCGTTCGTAGACTGCCAGTGTGGTCTTTCTCGAGAGTCTCTCGTTTAAGGGCTTAGTACTGGTCCCCTATCCTGTTTTCATCTACATTTAAGGTTAAATTCTATCGGGTTAAGCATCTATGTTTGCGTCTAATAAGCCTTCTTTTTGGCACGTAGTTTTCTTCTGTCTCTTTTTCTTTTAATTATTTTCAATACCACTTTCTCAGATATGAAAAGTTTTCATTCCCTCTTTATCGTCTTAATACGGTGAACTGGTAATAGTGAAGGGGAAAGAGCTTATGCCGATAACAAGATTATTTCTTTCGCAACCCACAGAGCTGCAACCCGTGATGCAAGTTGCGATGTTCTGGAAACATCAGCTTCCGTAACTTGTTGTAGTTGGAGTTGTTATGCTACTACTGCGATTAGCCTCATATTTCTTTTTTCAGCAATAGGACCGGACACACTTCTAGACTGGCTTTGCGGTCTGCGCTGCTCAGTTCAATTCAGATGTAATTTATCGTAGCCACCTACATCGACACTCTTCTGTCCTCTGACACAAAAAAAGAAGCAAGCCAAGAATCGGCATCAGTCATCGACTACACCCTCGACAGTGACCCTGATGTTGTGCAATGGCACAAGACTTTGTGCAGGTGTATGACGCACCAGTGTTGCATGCTTTCTTGACTTATCTCCAGTTTTGAAAAGCAAGCTTATGCTCCTATACGCGCCATTCCAAACAACAGAGGTCATGCAGTTCCCCACATTGGCCAGAGTTCACTACAGTTGTTACTTTGAAGGCATAAGGAAATATTCCGTCTTCTTGTGAATGCAGAAAGGTATGATCTTTGACTTTGCTCGTTCTTGAACTTCAGGTTTGGTGGCGTTTTGTTTGGTTATATTTCTCTTCGCGAAAATGTTTTTTTCTCAACTGGCATGGTTCAGATACAGCAGTTGAAGACGTTTGAGATGTTTACCGATAGGGCATTGTTAACATCATATCGAAGATGAGGAAATAATTCGAAAACAGCTCTTTTAGTGAGGATCCAGCCAATTCTTTTTTCAACCAAGCTGACAAGCCACCAGCACTAACTTCTCAACTGTAGGCCAACTATCTACATCCAACAGTGCCCCACATCCTGGCAACGGCATCGAATCAAGAAGGCGGCTAAACTTCGTTAAAGGTAGCTGAGGAGGTCAATCTATGAATGAAATTCTTTTAAGGGATTGTCACGCACCCTACGCATGTGAAGACTGGATTTCTAATGGACATTGCAGAAGTAAACCAAATGTCTGTGGTCAAGATGCAAAGGACAGAAAGATTATATCTGGAAACGTTGCTGTATGACGCAGATCTCAGAGAGCATAGAGAGACACGTAGATCACACTAATCCTCACACTGCATCCATTACTGAATACCTTTTATAGTCCCTCCCTACTCGCCTCTGGTCCAAGAAATCAAGAATAAGAGAAAGAGAGAGAGAGAGAGTGATTCCATACAGCCCTCTTTCACTATAATACAGGTCCTGTGCAAGACAGGACTCGAATTTCATCAAACTACAAGGAGACGGCTTTGTTTTCTTAATTATTTTCTTTTTATAATTTTTGGTGGGAGGTTGAGCTTTCATGCATGTCTGCAAAATCGAAATAACGCCAATTCCGAAGTATCAGTGTGTGTGTGTGTGTGTGTGTGTGTGTGTGTGTGTGTGTGTGTGTGTGTGTGTGTGTGTGTGTGCGTGCATGTGCGCGTATGTGCGTGTGACACTTATTCGGAATAAGTGTCACATATTTTTACTGATAAATTCCTCTATTTACATAATATCGAGGTCTCTTTCTTTCTTTTGTTGTCCTTTCTATCAATGTCGGTATGCACATACCTGTACGTATATATGCATATACTCATTTACTGTTTGTTTTTACATGATTGAACGCAGCGTCTTCCAAAATGTAAGTAGTTTTCGTAAACTCATATCCTCCGACGCTACTCTATCTCTTTCTCTTTCCTCCCCCCCCCCCTCGTTCTTCCTCTGTACTACTACGTATCTCGCTTTACCCCTCTCGTTCTTCCTCTGTTACTACTACGTATCTCTTTTTCCCCCTCGTATTTCCTCTCTTTCTCTTTTCCTCTCGTTGCTCACCTATTCTACTTCCTCCCTCTCTATCTCCCTCTACCACTCTCTCTCTTCCCTTTACACCGGCATGGTCACATGCTTCCGGTCAATAATCCTTTCCTTCCTTGGCTTTCGCCAAGCAACGCACGCACCACTTTGTCCCTCCCGGGTCCGTGCCTCATCGCGTTCATACACACATAATTTTTCTCGTCTGGCCGTAAAGCCTTTTCTGTTTGTTTTCCTGTCTTGTTTTTTGTCCGCCACTACATTCCTCCATGGCTAGATTTAATTTGCGTATACAAATTTAATCTGCGATCCATGGGACGAGCTGTTTTAGCGATGCGTCCTGCCCAAGCTCGTCGAAACGCCGGTGTTAAAACGTGGGTGGCTGATGAAGGAGAATGTTCTCTATGTGGCTCGTGTGTTCTCGTCTACGTTTGTTTGCAATGTCCTGTACCCAGATATGCACCTATACATACAGGTGGATGTCGGTATGCACATACCTGTACGTATATATGCATATACTCATTTACTATTTGTTTATATATATATATATATATATATATATATATATATATATATATATATAGGTGTTGTGAACGATCTTAAATATGTTGCTGCACGTTTCACACCGATATACAATAAAATGATTAGTACTTATATCTTAAAATAACTATTCGTTACATTACTGATTTGATTATAGAAATTACCCCCTTTAAATGTTAATTTTTATGACTTACTCGCGTTTAATCCTTCTGAAGTGTTTTTTCCATCATGTTTTGAATGCCTGTAAGATGGGACCAAGAAAAAAGCAGAAAATGATCTCAGATTAAATTTAATTCGATGGATTCCCCCACCCATCCAATCAAAAGAATTTGCAGCTTTCAGCCTGATTTAGAAATCAATATATTCATATATAAGCGTATGTATAAAGAATAATAATATAGTTTTAAATCAGGTTTTATTTAGTGTAGATATATGTGTGTGTGGGTCTGCACATAATCAGACACACATAGATATATACACACACAAAAACACCCAACAGGCGTACAAACAAATACATACATACACTAATATATATATATTATTATCAGTGCGCATCTTTGTGCAGATATGTGTATGTATATACATACATATTTATAAATGCGAATTTATGTTCTTATGTGTGTGTAGACAGACATAGCTAACATAGATAGATAGACAAAGAGAGAGAGAGAGAGAGAAATAGATAGATAGATAGATAGATAGATAGATAGATAGATAGATAGATAGATAGATAGATAGATAGACAGATAGACAGATAGATAGATAGATAGATAGATAGATAGATAGATAGATAGATAGATAATGCATAATGCAAGTATTTGGGGCAGCGAAATATATGTGTAGGTATGTGTATGTGCGTATGCTTCCATAAACATAAACGAATACACACACAGCTATAAATGTATTTGTCGTGTCGGTACATGTGTGTGTATGTATGTGTGTATGTATGTATGTGTGTGTGCGCGCGCACACATATTAATGTGTGTGTGTATGTGGAAAAACTCCTAAAGATACCTGTTCTTTTTTTCACCTAATGTTAAGAAATTACACTGATTGTCAGTTGCTATGGTTACAAAATATAATCGGTTTATGGATTTAAATTTATATATATGTATATATATATATATATATATATATATATATATATATATATATATATATATATATATATATATATATATATATATATATATATATATACATACATGCATATATACATTATATATACATGTATATGCATACAGATATACGTGTATATATATATACATGCATACATATATACGTGTATGTATATATATATATATATATATATATATATATATATATATATATATATATATATATATATATATATATATACATATATATATATATATATATATATATATATATATATATATATATATATATATACATATATATATATATATATATATATATATATATATATATTTATATATATATATATATATATATATATATATATCATAGCGATATTTAAAGAATGTTAAGGTTCTTCAGTCATTTCACTCTAATTCTTCCCTGCATGTATTTATCGGTATGTTTGTGTGCAAGTGCTTGAATAGTTTGTCTTTCCAAATCCAGAACAAATATGCATTCTGAAAATGTGAAATAAAAAAATAAAAAGTTTATATTAATACAACTGAATTCGTTATTATAAAAACTCGTATGAAAACACATTTTCAATCCTTAAAGGAATCTATTTGTTTAATCACGTGCGTGTATAAAACAAGAGCGAAAGAAAAACAGAAAGAAACTGGTGGGAAGGTGAATGTCTATACGACTATGAATCAATTATTTATATTTTTATATATCTCTCAGAAGATTACTTGTCTTTCTTGCACCTCAATATTTATCAATCAATCTAACTATACTACGGCAATCTGTATAACTTCCTATTGTCTTGCTTCTTTCGTCCCCCCCCCCATTTTTCTCTCACTTCTCCTACTCCCTTTCTTTTTTCTTCTTGTTTCACTTTCTATCTTCATCTAAATACAAATATCGCTGTATAATAATTATGATGATGATGAGGATGATGATGATAATGACGCCGATGACGAGAATGATGATGATGATCAGTATTATAAGCGCCAAGCATTGTTTAGGTATAAGCGAACTTTAGGTTAGTTGAAATATGTTTGTGCTATATTTCAACTTCTAAAGGCAAATTCACTGCAGTTACAATGGAAAAACATTCTCTCTTATGGTAAGAGGTGTAAAATCACCATATCTGCCCACTGCTTCCGCTTATCGGATTCCCAGACGCAGCGTTTCATGCTCTTTAACCGTTATCAATGGGAGATACTGAAGAGAGGTAACTCTGCACATATTTAAAGTGATAGCTTTAACTAAACCACAGTCAAGAACATTGACTGAGTTGCACTGATAGACTGCCTGTTTGAAAGAAATTCATCAGTAACAGCGTCAGGGTATTGGTTGAAGAAATTTAGTCGTTTACACGGGAGGCTGAGGGAACAACTTCAGGATTGCCTTAATGGAGGAATAATGCCAGATTGGATGACTAGAGGGAGGACAATGCCCATTACGAAAGATAAGAGCATGTGTAATACAGCTAGCAACTATAGACCAAGGACTTGCTTACCATTAGTGTGAAAGTTGTTAACAGGAATGCTTTTAGAAAGCATTTATGAGCACCTTGACAACCAGACTTTACTAACAGAAGAACAGAAAGGTTGCAGGAAGAAGGCTAGAGGAACTGATGATCTATTATATATAGACAAAGCAGTTCTAAATGAAGTAAAAGCTAGAACGAAAAATCTTATAATAACATGGATAGATTATAGGAAAACCTATGATATGATCCCACACTCATGGATAAGTGAATATTTGAGTAATATTCAGTATAGAAGACAAAATAAGCGAAATTAGATAGCTGCAGCAAGAAGAAATGAAAAGTAGATCTCTACTCAGGTGATACACTCTTAGGGAAAGTTAATATCAAAAGATGAATTTTCCAGAGGTCTCGGTGTTCCCTTTAATATTTGTTTTATGTTTGATCCCCGTCAGTTTAGTATTAAGGGAGGCAAAGGCAGGATGTCAATTCAGAAATAGTAATGGAAGAATTAACCTTTTGCTCTACATATATGATCTCAAGATTTTTAGTATGAATGAAAAAAGATAGATTCCTTAACACAGAATATAAGAATCTTCAGCAAAGATAAAGGCTTAGAATTTGGCATAGATAAGTATGCAATATTAGTCATGAGAAGGAGACAGGTAGTCAACAGCGAAGACATCCACTTACCAGATGGCCAAACATTAAAACTATTGAAAGGAGGAGAGAGTTATAAGTATCTAGGAATAGTAGAACTTGACAGAGTACTAACTACAGAAATGGAAACGAAAATTGAGAAAGAGTACATCAGAAGGGTGGGGAAGCTAATGAAGTCAAAGCTAAATGGTCCGAATCTAGTGAAGACTGTAAATACTTGGGCAATATCATTACTTAGATACTCAGCAGCTTTTGTAGATTAGACAAAAACTGAATTAGCAAAGCTAGACAGAACTAGGAAGGAATTCAATATGAATGGAGGACTGCACCCAAGTGCAGGAGCAGCAAGAAAGGAAGGCGAAAGAGGCTTAATATCAGCAGAATATTGCGTGGAGTTAGCTAGAGTAGATATAGACTCCTATCTAGGTAATAGTGAAGAGAGGTTATTAAAAGCTGCTAGATTCACAGCAGCACATAGGGAAACAAAAAACCCAAACGAACTTAAAAACCAGAAAAAAGAGCAGAAATTATCTGACTGACAGGAAAGGCGTTGCATGGTAGATTCCCAAAGATAGTTGCAGCAAATAGTAGTAGTGATACATGGTTATGGTTGCAGAATAGAAAGCTGAATAGAGAGACAGAAAGTTTGTTAGTGGCTGCACATCAAGTATTAAAGACTAATCAGATAAAAGTCAAACTAGACAAAATCCAAGTAGATTCCCAATGTAGGTTATGCGAATCAAAAGATGAAGGCGTTACTCATATAGTAATTGAATGTAGCATACTGGAACAAAAAGAATACAACAAAAGATATGACAATATATGGAAAGCAATCCACTGGAAGTTATGTAGAAAGCTAGGATTTAAGCATACTGATAAATAGTGTGAACATGAACTTGGTAAAGTACTAGAAAGTAAGAAGTACAATATGTTGTGGAACTTTAACATTCAGACTGACAGAGTAATAGAAGCTAGAAGGCCTGGTTTGGTAGTAGTAAATAAAGAGAATAGAAAGTGGCAGATAATTGACTTTACAGTCCCAAACGATGAAAAAAATATGTGAGGAATAGAAAAAATAGCAAAGTATCAGGCCCATGCTATTGAACTGTAGAGTCTATGGAATGTGTGGGTAAATGTATCCTAGTAGTTATAGGTGTATTGGGAACTATATATATATATATTGGGAACTAGATATGTATGTGTGTGAGTATACTATAGATGCATACGTATATATGCGAGTGTGGCGCTGGTTGTGATAGTAGTAGTAGTAGTAGTAGTAGTAGTAATAGTAGTAGTAGTAGTAGTAGTAGTAGTAGTAGTAGTAGTAGTAGTAGTAGTAGTAGTAGTTGACCATGAATAGATTTTATTAAAAAATGGTGTCATAAAATGTATCTGAACTAGATATCTGGTACCAAAGCTTTCTTGACAACTCTATAAACATGCAGAAACACTTTTAGTAAACCTTTTCAGATATTTCAGCTCTTCTCTTTAGAAATGGTAATCTTCCAAAATGCTTGATATGTCTTAAATCAGACCATAAAGAATCAGAACAGATGCAGAGAAGAATTTATGCTTCACACATCAACAAGTTAGTGGCACGAATCACCAGAGAGAAAAACTTCAGTGCTTATAAATGGATAGCATCACCGTTTTCAACCAGGTTGAAGCAACCTCACAAAACTGCTCAAGCATTATTATTGAATGTTAAAACAGCTGCTCATGCATTAACACGTAGAAATCGTATATCAGGAGTTTAAGAAGGCTTTCGACGAATTTAGGTGTAAGATATAGCAAGAGTTATGTGACTCTAGAGTTGTTGGGAACGTATCTGAATAGAATATTCTCCATTCTGTTATTCATATGCGTATAGACGTTCATACAACGCGTATGTATGTGTGCGTCTGTGCGTCTGTGCGTGTGTGTGTGCGTGCGTGCGTGCGTGCGTGCGTGCGTGCGTGTGTGTGTGTGTGTGTGTGTGTGTGTGTGTGTGTGTGTGTTAAGCCCTATTGGCTTAATACACACATCTTGAAGCACACATCTGCTTATTTCAATTTTCCAAATCCGCATGTAGACGTTAAATGTATTTTCTGTGGAGTATTAATATCAACATAGGGGACTGGAAAATTGTTTGGTGATAATTATTCACCATTACCCGTGTTCCATTTGCTAATAGGAGTTACAAAATTGTACATGTAGGAGAAAACATTTAAGTTATCTCCAGTTAGAAATTCTTCAGACAAAGAATCGTCTCTACAGATTCTATGTCTGTAGAGACATACACGTGCTCATTAACATGAACACATAAAAGTATCAATACGTATACTCAGATACATGAACACATATTTCTAAATATGCAAAAGGTTAAGAAAGAAAAATAGAAGCACCTTAACACGCGCATACGGGAAGAGTGATGTCATATTAAGAAGGGAAGTGGTGGGGGTACATGTTCATTTAAGTTCATATGGTTACTTTGGTTTCCCCGATGTGTGATACCTATGATGTGCAAATTCATGGATCGACCCAAGCCTTGTGGGTGACTTTTCAATGTACAGATATCAATTTATTGCAATTAATATTTAATTATAGGACAATGATTACAAAAAGGGGCCCTATTGAAATTCGCAGACACTTACAGCTTGTAATTTGCATTCTTAAATGTATCATGGGTTATTACAGATGAAGGCAAAATATGAAAGATAATCAAGAGTTCTGATTGTGTCAAAAGATCCACAGTAAATCGATGTAAACTGAGAGAAACAACATATAATACAATGTCTACAGTGTTTTTTATGACTTACAGAGACAAATCAGTGTTCATTGTCTTTTACTGGTATAAAAATCTTCTGGGACAAAAGAATGGATTACGCTAACGCTTGTGGGTTGATACAGTATAAAACAACACAAAAGAAGTAACCTCAGCCCTTTATCTGGTTCGAATGCTTGTAACAGACTGGGGTTCACTAAACTCCCACAAATAGATTAGTTCTCATCTTAAAGGAAATTTAGTCCATCTCACCCAGTTTTACTTACATGGTTTGAATAAACCCATACTTTTACACATTAGGGGGTTATCATATTCTAGGAGACATGAAGTACAAAACATTATCTTCGACTACTACACATTCTATAATGAGCTTAAATATGCGTCTATCCTCCTCCTCTCCTTAATCCGTTCACATTCCTCCCATGTTTGTTTATATAAGTTCTAAATTGCTTTAATGTTTTATTTTTATTTTTTTGCATATTCATAACTATGTGTTTTTGAACGTATGCATATGTGCTCATGCGTACGAAATATATTCGCATTCGAATATGTAAATATTTCCATGTATTTATATAGATGAATGTGTGTGTGTGGGTGCGCATGTGCCCTTATGGCTGTGTATACGCACGCAGTTACATGATAAATGAGCACACACACACACACACACACATACACATATTTTATATATATATATATATATATATATATATATATATATATATATATCCATTGTATAAACATGTACACTTTTATAAATAGCTGCAGGAACATAAAAGGTTGTATGTATGTATAGATATATATGTCAGTGCAGATTTAGTTTAATTGTACGCGCTTAGGCTTCAACACATGTATAAGTGTGTACAGTGTGCATGCATGCCTCTCTATTTTTTCTTAATCACTCTCTCTGTATCTCTCTCTTTATCTCTCTCTATGTGTATATACATATATATACATATATATATATACATACATACATGCATACATACATTCATACATATATACATGCTCAAACACACCCCTGCCCATATATTACATATGTATATATCAATACATATAGGACGCATCAAATTGGCTATATGTATACGCACGCGTGCGTGTTTGTGAGTGTGTATATGTGTGTGTGTGTGCGCGCGCGCGTGTGTGTGTATGTGCGTGCGTGTGTGTGTGTGTGTGTGTGTGTGTGTGTGTGTGTGTGTTTGAGTGTCTGTGTGTGTGCGCTTGTAACAGTCTAACATCTTAATTTCCCCCTTTTGTAATCATGCCTATGTACAAACATAAATGTATGCCGTATTGATACTGATTGAAGCTTTTATGAACTCACTGACCTCTTAACACAAACCTCTTTCCGAACATTACACCGATCAATAGTCCTTCCCTGCAATCGCAATATTCTCTCCACGTCCAAGTTACTTTTCTCCTAGGTTCTCTTCCTTTCCTTTTTCTTCAAATAGTTTCACCCCACGCATTCGCAGAAACTAATTCTTCATCACTTCCATACTTTCGTGAACTAAGGACAAAAAATTATATTCTCTCATCTTTCTTTTCTTTCTCTCTTTCTCGGCGAAAGAGCAGCCATACACGCGCGCGCGCACACACGATTTTTATATATAATATATATATATTAGAAGTGGCTGTGTGATAAGTAGCTTGCTTACGAACCACATGGTTCCGGGTTCAGTCCCACTGCGTGGCACCTTGGGCAAGTGTCTTCTACTATAGCTTCGGGCTGACCAAAGCCTTATGAGTGGATTTGGTAGACGGAAAGTGAAAGAAGCCCGTCGTATATATATATGTGTGTGTGTATATGTTTGTGTATCCGTGTTTGTCCCCACAGCATCACTTGACAACCGATGCTGGTTTTTTTACGTCCCCATAACCTAGCGGTTCGGCAAAAGAAACCGATAGAATAAGTACTAGGCTTACAAAGAATAAGTCCTGAGGTAAGTTCGGGTGTTTTTGTTAAGTATTTGTCTGAATGTTTTTTTTTTTTTGTTTTTCTTTATGATACTTAATGCGCCTACTAAGATAGGAATTGTTTCAGTTTTTAGACTCCACATTCGAGTTACTTCTATTTTCAGATCTTTGCATTTTAAAAGTTTATCTGTTTCTTTTAGAGAAACAGTGTTATCTGTTGTTATTGGTACATCGATTAGAAAGCACCTTTTCTTTTATGGTGATCTCTGAAAACTATATTCGGCCTATTGGCCTTAATTTCTATGGTTTCTTCATTTTCTGTGATCTTTTCTGGCGTGTGTCTACACCTATTTTTCTGTTGTTATTCCATAGAGTTCGCATAGCTTCCAGTGTATATGGGTCCCAACTCTGTCGTGTCTGTGAATATATTCCTTCTTAGCCAGGACTGTGCATCCAGAGACAATATGATTTATTGTTTCTTCTCCAACTCCACTTATTCTGCAGTAACTTGTATTTCTTTCTATTACACGTTTATGATTTCTGATGGGAAGGCCTTGATATAGTGCTGCAATTAAATATCCTGCAGTCTCTTATGAAGATGATGATGATGATGATAATAATAATAAATGCCCTGGTGCAATACCAGGCAGTGGTATTGCATCATTGCATCTCATCTTAACTCATTGGAAGTGCCAATTATTATTATTATTATTATTATTATTACTATTATTGTTGTTGTTGTTGTTGTTGTTGTTGTTGTTGTTGTTGTTGTTGTTGCATTGAAATTTATCTATTTTTCAATTATTTCGTTTGTTATTTATACACTCTTGCCATAAAGACGGGACAGTCACTTAGATAGATAGATAGATATGTTTCTTTATTAGCCACACAGGGCTCAACATAGAGGGGACAAAATACAAATGTAGAGTTTTTCTTTTCGATGGGGACGAAATTAAAGTAAAAATTAAAATGGGAATAACGATGAAAAGGCATCGAGAAAACGTTTGGGGTATGTACAAAAAAAAATAAATAAATAAAATATTACAAAAATTTCCCAATAAATGGGGAGGTTATCCGCGGAAAGAAAAACCCACGAAAAAGACCACGGTAACCTCGGTCCTTAGTGTCACAATTTGTTAAATAAAATTTCTTTTATTTATGCAAGAAACGTAAGTAGCTCTCTGTTTACAAAATTTTAAACGTTTTATAGAATCATGGTCAAGGTGGCTTGCTACATGTATCCATCTTTTTTCGAAACATTTGCTAGACAACACTTGCCTCTCTACTCTCACCTTCCTTTTCAAGTGATACTTGAAAAAGTTGATGAGAGATTGACCAGAGTGGAAAGTATTTGTCTCTAATCCTTTCATACGTGTCCACCAGATGCATTCTTTCGCCATAGCCACAAGTACGATAAATACAGCTCTTCCTTCCCGTTTAAAGTAAGGAGGCGTGACGATATTGACGATAGACTCGGTTGATAAACCGACACTCGTCCCATACGTGACAGCAGTCGTTCGACATAAGCCCACAGCTCCGAAATGGTTGGACACTGCACGAGTGCGTGCAGAACGGTTTCGTCGCTCTGACCGCATCTCGGCCCCGCATTTCGCGAGCCGTGTCTATAGAGCTTATCCCGAACGGGTAGCGCTTCTCGGTAGCACTGCCAGGCCAGGGATCTCTGGAAGTTGTCCATAGGTCCCGGCCCGAAAGTCGTCCTGAACAGGTGGGTCAGGTATTCCTCGTCGACGCCCAGGTTCGCCCCGAGATCGTCGTCGTACCTGCCCTCCACTAATCCCCTATAGAATGACTTCCTTGTGATGCAGTCGCTCAAGGTCGACCCGGGACAGCAAAGTTATTGCAGAGCAACGCGACGCTCACGGTGCCATTCGCTATTCCTCGGCCTCTTTTTGATCCACGACTGCAGCTCGGTCATGAAGACGAGCTGCGGGAAAGCGCGTTGCACAAACGGCGACCACACCTGCTCACCGTCGTCTACGTAAAGCCGGAGATGTCGCAGTCTCAGCGCATGTCTGCGCATCATCAACCACGGCATGCCCAGCCCTCCTTTCAGCGGGTGTTGGCAACAAACGGATCGCCTCACCATCGGAACGCTTCCTTTTCACAAAAAGCGGAAGAAGATGCGCTCCATTTCGGTGATGGCGCGATCGGGACAAGGCACGACTGTCAGGCGGTATTCGATGACGGATGCGATGTACGCGTTCGCCACCTCCGCCCGACCTTTTAGGGACAGCTTCCTCTCGGACCATTGCCGGCAGAGAGTGGCCACCCTACTCGTTATCTCGTCCCAGTTCTTCTCCGTTTGCAGGTCCGGACCGAACCAGACTCCGAGCAACTTGACCGGACCGTCCGTCCAGCGTCCCACTACTGAGGCGCTGCCGGACGGTATGGGCTTGCTTCTCCAGGTGCCGAGCAGCAAACCCACCGATTTATCCCGGCTGATTTTCGCTCCCGTCACCGCTTCGTAGTCTTTCAGCGTCTCGCCGACAAGCTCGATGTGCTCGTGGCTAGACGCTATGACGGTGACGTCGTCCGCGTATGCCGACACGCTCGTCCCGCACCCCAGTTCTCGCGGGATGCCCCTCAGCGTCGCCAGCTTCCGCAGTAGTGGCTCGAGAGTCAATACGTACAGGGGAGGCGACAAGGGGCATCCCTGACGGACCGAACGTGCAATGTCGAAGGGTCCCGATAGACGTCCATTGACGCGAACAACCGAACGGATGCCTGTGTACAAGGCAGCCATCCAGCCGCGGAAACGGGACCGAAGCCGGCCGCTTCGAGGACGGCCTCCAAGTATCGATGGTCTACCCTATCGAAAGCTTTGGATTGATCCAAATTGATCAGGGCCCCACCCATGCCAGGTTCCTTAACTACCCGCTCTATGATGTAGCGCATCAGATGGAGGTTATCATGGATGCTCCGGCCCGGCACGGCGCACGTCTGCTCCGTGCCGACCAGTTTCTCGATGACAAGCGCCAACCGTTTGGCTAACACCTTGGCCAAAATTTTCATGTCTGCATTGAGCAGAGTGATGGGCCTAAAGTTATCTATGGCGTCCCCCTTGTTTGGATCTTTCTTCAGCAGCGTTACCGCTCCTCGGCTCACAAAACCGGGAATGCTCCCGTTCTGCTGCCAGTTGCAGTACACGGCCGCCAAGACGTCTCCAAACAAGTCTGGCATACAGTTGTAAAGTTCGTAGGGCAGACCATCCAAACCCGGAGATTTGTCCGTCGAGCAACCCGCCATCGCGTCCCTCACCTCCTCCGCCGTGATGACCCCTTCGCAGCACTCCGCCTCTCTTGCCGAGAATCGTGGCAAGCTGTGCAGGTAGGCACTAAAGTCCACCCTGTCTTCTCGCTCGCCACTCCTCTCGAACAGTCGGGCAAAATGCTGCTGAAACGCCTCGCACATCTTGCTCGGCTCGAGCAATTCGCGCCCCTGTTCGTCTACCAGAGACCGGATGGTGGCTCTGTTACCTCGCTGCGCCTCCGCCACCCGGGCCTCTCGTGCGGCTCCAACACCTTCATTCCTCAGGGCACGCATCCTTGCCCTGACAGCACACCCTTCGTGTTTAGCATTGAAATGTTGGTCGAGGGCCAACCTCGCCGCTAAACGTCGGATGCGATGCCACTTCGCAATGCCTCTTCTAACTTTATCACTAGCTCCCCCTCTACTCTGTTCCTCTCTACAGCTAGTGCCCTGCTATACCTTATTGCTTCCGCCCTTACTGCTCTCTTGAGGGCAAACCACCATTTGTTGTTGACGATGGCTCCCGTCAAAGCCCTCTTTACTAAGTGCTAATCCGGTCTCTGAAAACCTGTCTCGACGGGAAAGACGCGTTTAGTTTCCAGTAACCGGGACCCTGCCTATGTGCCTTATCTAAGTCTAGCGTACACGTCACAAGTTTGTGATCCGTGTAGCTGACTATGTAGAACTGTGGACATCCTAAACTATCTCTATCTCTTGTCCTACACACTATCCTATCTAGATAAGATCTCGACGACCCAATGCGGTTGCTCCAAGTCCACGTTGGCACATTTGGGTGGTCGAGTCGGTACCTGTCAGACAACTGGAAGCGTCTGAGCAGGTCTATGAGGCCTTTGCATCCCCTTCTAGTTTTGTCACTCCCCACGTAGTCTAGATGCGTGTCCAAGGTAGCATTCCAATCCCCCACTAAAAGTAAGGGACGAGACGTTCCCAGGAATACTTCTAGACGTCGAAAGAAGTCCGACCGACCTGTTAAAGGAGGCACATAAACTGCCAGCAGCCGAAAAGCGCCTCCATCGCTGCCGTCCACATCTAGGACAACCAGTCTACCCTCCGGGTCCGTAAATATCGTCATTACTTGGAGATCCAGACTCTTGCGAAAAAGAACCGCCGTGCCACTACCGCTCATCCTCGGCAAACAGGGAGAAAAATAAATGTTAAACTGTCCGCCAAATATGGACTTTAGAGCCCGCGGTTCATGGAGTCTGGTCTCACTAATGGCTATGATATCCAAATTGTGTGACTTGATGTCATTTAAGAGGTACCCTTGTTTCCAAGGGGACCCCAAGCCACGCACATTCACACAACCAATCTTCAACATGATTCTATTTATACGTGTGCTTTAAAGCACAAAAGGAAAGGAAAAGGAGGCTACTTACTGTTTGCAAGTTTTGTTTCCTCCTTGGATTTTTCAGCAAGGAGGCTATTGTACAATTTCTTGCACAAATATTTTTGACATCCCCCTACCGAGTTGGGGTAGAGGGGTTTTATTTTGTGGTGCAATGCTGGTGATACATGGTAAATTTTAATGTGTTTTGGCGGTGTTGTGTGGGGGTGGTTGTTTGTTTTGATGTCGTTATTTGTGATGTTTGTTTTAGAGTTGATGTAATTCATCAACTCTGTGTTTGTACTGTCTATTGCTGTTAGCATTGTTTTTTGCATATTATTATTGGTGTTAGTAGTATTTTCGGGAGATGTGAATCTCCCTGCTTTGTTTGTGTTTGCCTTTTGTCAGAAGGAGGTAACGGCAAATTTTGTGCGTCTGTGTGTGTTTCTGTGAGTGTTTGTGTTGCTGTTTTTGTTGGTGTTGGCTGCTTGTTATTTGTGTGTGGTCTATGTGATATGGGGGAGGGAGAGGCAGTCTTGGAATTTTCTTTTTTTTTCTCTTCTGTTTTTGCAGTTTCTGTTGTCTTTTCTGTTGTGGTTATTGCTGATATTTCTGTTGTTGTTTTTTGTGTTGCTGGTGGTGTTGGTAGTAAAGTTTTTCTGTTGGGGGTATTTGGTAGTTGCTTCTGTTGTTGTTGTTGTTGTTGTTGTTGTTGTTGTTGTTGTTGTTTTTGTTTGGCGGCCAGAGGGTTGTCCTTTTTCAGATGTGCCTCGCTGTTGCATAGGTAACAGCGAGGCCGCCTGCCCTCTACCACCACATACAGCTTGTGGTCCTCTGCCAGTCTAATGTTTGGAGGAATTTTCTGTGAAGCCTCCTCCGTGATGTGGAGAAGGATTTCCAGATTTTTCCCTCCCCAGTTCTTTTCCTCTACGACCGTAATCTCCAAAATATTTGCCTCCTCCATTTCGAGGCATACGGCCGATATTAGCCATTGGGTATCCACTTCTGATGGCACATTTTTTATAATTATTTTGGTCACTCTCTGTCCAAGATAACTCGGTATCATCACCAAGTTATTTGTGCGGAGAGAGAGTGTCGAAAATTGCTTCGCTAAATTTTCATTTGAGAATCTCACCTGTACCGTTCCAAATTTTCGTCCCCACGTGACATGCTCTTGAGGAGCCCATACGGGTTTAAGATATACCTCGATCTTATCTGTGCTAAAATTTTCTACACGTCTGGTTTTTGTGTTTACCAGTTTATAAATGATGCATTTTTTGTTTTGTTTTTTCTATAATTTTTTTTGGAATGTTTGTTTTAACATCATCGCCTTCTTTCGTAAGAAGGTATTTTGTGTCTTTAATTTGTTGTTGTGTGAATGTCACTATTGTTCTTTTTTCCTTTATAGCATCTGCGAAATTTGTTTTTGTTGTGCTGGCGGACATGTTCTTTTGAATATTTTTGTTTATGTTGGTGTTGGTACTGCCGAGTTCAAAGGTGGTGGTAGTGGCAGCAGAGTTTGTTGAACAGGTGGTGGTGTCGGTGCTGACGGCCGATAATTTTGCGTCCTTGCTGTTGTTGTTGTTGTCGTTGTTGTTGTCGTTGTTGTTGTCGTTGTTGTTGCTGGTAGTGGTGGTGATGATGGCGTCAGCAGCAATGGTGCTTACGTCAGAGACAATTGTGACGGTTTTTACGCATGGTTTTGTAACCTTGGTTACAGTTTTGTTTTTGTTGTTTGTGTTGGTGGTGATGACAGGGCTGTTAACAGTATCCGTGACGTATAAATTTGCGTCCTTGCTGTTGTTGTTGTTTTTGTTGTTGTTGTTGCTGTTGTTGTTGTTGTTGTTGTTGTTGTTGGTGGTGGTGGTGGTGGTGGTGGTGGTGAGAGGGCTGTTAGTAGCTGTAATCGCCGTCTTTGTGACGTTTACAGCAACTGCGTTCCTGTCACTGTGTGAGCACGCGCTACTCTGTTCTTTTTTCTCTTCTGGCATCTGAAGCCTCGGGAAATGCTCATCAAAAGAACAAGACAAGCGTTCCAAAATTATGTTTCTCGACATTTTTCAAATGTCGAGAAGGAAATTTTTGTATTTTGCTAGGGCCGAAACTGCCCCTGGGGGTCAATTCCTGCCTTTGAAAATACACAGAAATGAAGCCTAGGTGCTTCGCAACAAAAATATTTAAAAATTCCAACAAAATGTGGACAATAAAAGGTCAAATAAACGTTTACCTCTGCAGCCGATGTGACAGCACGTCCGTCAGATAGATTGATAGATAGATAGATAGATAGATTGATAGATAGATAGATAGATAGAGAGACAGACAGACAGACAGACAGACAGACAGATGGATAGATAGATATAACTGGTGATATAACTATATATTTGGGTATACATGTGTGTATCATTGTTTCTATCCATTTATGTATGCATTTACTTATACATGTACGCTTGCATGCCTGTATGTACGTCTGTATTTATGCATATATGCATCTATATATACATGTGTGTTTGTGTGTGTGTGTGCGTGTACATATATGCATGTATATATGTATGTATGTGTGTATGTTGGTATATATGTATGTGTATTAGTATACATCAATGTAAGTATATAACTGTATGTATGCATATATATATATATATATATATATGTATATATATATATATATACATATATATATGCACTTGTACATGCATACGTGCATGTATATGTGTATGTATATAAGCATGTATGTGCACATTACGTATGCTGTTCGCTGTTCAGCACATGCGTCGCAGATTGCCTTCACTGTTTCCTTCGGCGAAATTGTACAGTTTAAGAACAAAGGCAAATTTTAAAATTTACTTTTATCTAAAAATCGAATTATCTCATCGTTATATTGATTATATTTAGTCTCATACGCATCCACACTCACACACAGACATTTCTCTCCGTCGCCCTCTCTCTCTCCCTCTCTCTCTCTCTATCTCTTTCTCTCTATTTATCAATCTGTCTCTTTTATTTATATTTTTGGTATTGAATTTAGATTTTTATTTATTCATGTTTTTATGTAACTCTTTTGTATTTTTCCCGTTTATTGTTTCACCATTTTCGTCGCCCACTACAATAAAACTTTTCTTCAGTATCGATCTTATATTTCAAATCCTATACAGACAAGTCATCGAAATGATAGAGAGGGGTGGAAGGAGTAGAAGAAAAGGGGGTGGAGAGAGATGAGAAGGAAAAAGACGAAGAATGCCCTCAATGCCAGCGGCTTCCTGAGATCAGTCTGACTGATCGGTTCCTGGCAATTGATGCCAACTGTTCTAAAACTCCAATTTTCCGTTACTTATTTCGTTCAATCTGCATCGAGTGGTGGAGAGTTGTTGTTGTTGTTGTTGCTGTTGTTGTTGTTGTCGTTTTTGTGCTTTAGGTCTGCCCTGATCACAGATGAGATTTCTCTCATTAATAATGTCAACTATTGAGCGGATATTTAAATTCATTTGTTAAACACATACACACACACACACACACACACACGCACGCACATGCACACGTGCACACATACACTCATACACTTCAGGAGAATTCTAGAATACAAGTGATCTGCTTCGAGGTAAATTATGCACTAAACGTCCTGAACCTAGAGGATGATGATGATGATGATGATGATGAAGAAGAAGAAGAAGAAGAAGAAGAAGAAGAAGAAGAAGAAGAAGAAGAAGAAGAAGAAGAAGAAGAAGAAGAAGGCGGAAAGAAGAACTAGAAGAACAAGTACAAGGAAAAGGAGGAGGGAAGAAGAAGAAGAAGAAGAAGAAGAAGAAGAAGAAGAAGAAGAAGAAGAAGAAGAAGAAGAAGAAGAAATTTTAAAAAGATAAAATTTGTGGCAAGTTAGGGTATCGAACGAACAAACAGCAACAGAGTGGACGTACAGAGTAAACAATCGACAAAAACAAACATTAAGGGCCGTTATGGGAAGACGAATTGTAATGGGTAACGCCTGAGAGAAATTTGGAAAGGATATAGAATAAACAGACGAGAAGAAAATAGTAGAAGAAAAAAAACAAATGCCGGGAGACGAGAGAAATGACGTCCACCTTGTTGGACGTCGCGTCTAAAATCGACAGAGAGAAATAGCCTGTAGTCACGTGTGAGCAAATAGGCAGAGGGGAAGGGGATAAGAGAGAAGATGAGGGAAAGAAACAAAGTGAGTGGGGAGATGAGAGAAGGAACGAAAGATAGTAAGGATTGGAAAAAAGACACGGGACAGTAAAGAACGTGGGGGAGAAATGGAAAATAAAGTGGATTATAGAGGGATAAAGAGAAAGGAAGAAAACTGAGTGTGGAGTCGCAGAAATTATGTAAGAACTTACTGCGGACAAGGCTGCGTGGTGTTTGATTATAAATAAATAAAAAAATACACATGAAGTGCAGGACATCACCAATAAGCGAAAAACACGTAAACACACGAGAGAGCGGTATAGGACAATAAACCAACAAATACACAATCAGAACAGGACATGAACAACGAGTGAAAAATAGGGTGTCTATGTCTCTCTAAAAGTATGGGTGGTTGGCTTTACGTATACGTTTTTAAAGAAAGAAACAGAGAGAAATTATCATATTTTGAAAGATATTGCATATTACCTTAATGCATTTATTTACATTTACAAGATATTTTTCGAAAAGATATATTAATGAATATATAAATATATATTTCTAGTCAATTTCCTCTTATATAATCAAACAAAACCATATTTTTTTAACCTACATAAGATGGCAAGAAGATAGGAATGGCGTAGCATATCATTGACATAAAACAATATAAAAAAAAAAGAACATCAAACAGAGGGACGTTTAAATTGAATCTCACAGACTTCTCGAATAGATATATCATATAAATGTATGAGTTTGTATGTGTATATATATATGTATATACGTATATGTACATATTATGTATATATATATATATATATATATATATATATATATATATATATATATATATATAGCCAAATATGTGTGTGTATGTATATGTATATATACATACACAAATACACTTATATATATATATATATATATATATATATATATATATATATATATATATGTATGTATGTATGTATGTATGTATGATTATAAGTGTATTTGTGCACGTATATATACATATGTATGTATATATATATAGATATATGTGTGTGTGCAAATAAACATTTTTACAAATACCCATACATATATAATATATACATTTTTATTCATATATTCCTATAGCTATATACATACCTAGATACATATATATATATATGTGTGTGTGTATGTATGTATGCATGCATGTATATCTATATATTGATGAGTTAGCGTGTATATATTATGTACATATATATACACATACCTATACCTACATACATACACACACATATATATATATATATATGTGTGTGTGTGTGTGTGTGTGTGTGTGTGTGCATATATGTATATATATATATGCTCATACACACACAAACCAGCAGACAAACTCACACATGCAAATATGTACATATCTGTTTGTATGTATTTATGTATACATATGGATGTGACAGAAGAAATTGATCAAAATGAAGTGAGGGAGAGAACGAGAGAGAGAAAGAGAGAGAGAGAGAGAGAGAGAGAGAGAGAGAGAGAGAGAGAGAGAGATGGTGCGAATTCTACAAGTTTCTCTTTAACCTCTTACAAATTTCACGTTGACTTTTCCCGTTTCTTTTTTTAATTTTTAATTTTTTTTTTTTCAACAAGAACAACTTGCTAGTCAAAATGAAACGGCAAACAATTCAGTTACGATTGAATAATCACACAGCACTAATGTGTAGCTTCATAACTTCGTACGTGTATTCTGTGTATTTAAAGATATAAGCATTGCCTCAAGTACTTCTCTATATTTTGTCCCATTTCTTTGTCTGTCTCCATTTTTCTCCCTATCACTCTTTGTCTCTGTCCCTCTCTCTTTCTCTCTCACACACTCTTTCTATTAGTATATATCATGTCTGTCGCTTTCCCACCCTCTCTCTCTGTCTCTCTGTCTCTCTAACTCTCTAACTCTCCCTCACTCTATATCCACCTTTCCCTCTCTGTCTTTGTCTGTCTGTCTGTCACTCACTCTCTCTGTCTCTCTTTCTCTGTCTCTCTCTGTCTGCCTGTCTGTTTGTCTGTCTGTCTGCATCTCTCTCTCTCTCTCTCTCTCTTTCTCTTTCTCTCTCTCTCTCTCTCTCTCTCTCTCTCTCCTTCTGACTCGTACACATTTCATTCTTTCTATGTATTTCATTTTTACCTACATGTAATATATCTTATTTTACTAGAATATATGTGTATGAGTGTGTGTGTACGTGTGTGTGTGTGTGTGTGTGTACGAGTATGTGTGTATGTGCGTGGGAGCGAGAGAGAGAATATATGTACATATGTTTGTCCTTATAGATAGAAAGACAGACAAATTGGCACGTAGATAGATATATAGGTAGGAAATAGGTAGGTAGATGGGTAGGTAAATGGGTAGGTAAATGGGTAGGTAGGTAGGTAGGTAGGTAGGTAGGTAGGTAAGCAGGTAGGTAGGTAGGTAGGCAGGTAGGTAGGTAGGTAGATTGACATAAATGCATAGATGCATACTTATATATCTACATACATGTGTAAACGAACATATATATGTGTGTGTGTGTGTGTGTGCGTGTTTGCATATACATTTATGTGTGTCTATATGTATGTTTTTCTCTGTAAATATGTATATTTGAGGAAGTTATTAAGACAGATATTTCCTATAAAAGTCTGTCTGCATATGATTACATACATACCTAGATACATATTAGTGTGTGTATGTGAGTGTACATGTCTGTGAATGTGTGGGTGTGCGTATGTCTATGTTGTGTTTGCATGTGCGTATGTGTATGTTGTGTGTGTGCGCGTGTGTGTGCGCATGTGTACGGGTGTGTACGCGTGTGCGTGCGATAACAAAATACTTTTGTTTGTTCTTTCCGAAGTTTGATTTCTTCTTCCTGTGAATACAAAGATAATATTGTTGTCTGAATAATTTTGTAAAAGTTTTATCCAGTACAATTCTTGTAATTACGTCAAGCTTTATATATCAATTGGAATTATATTGCGTTTGTATTCAAAACAGTTTTCGTTTTCTTTGTTTTGTTTTGTTTTGTTTTTTCAATAACGATATTATAAATAAAACTTGCATAGAAATAAACGGAAATATGTATATATTTATTTTGTGAAATCAGAAAGATTGCAAAAGTATTGTTATTTCTATATTATGTTTTCAACTGCTACATGCAGTTTCTACTATACTACCACGTGTACTTTCTTATTACTGATGTCTCTTCTACATTGTGGTTGTGAGCTGTAGAGTAATGTGTACTATATCTGTTTACCTCATCTGTGTTCAAATCCCGCCCACTCAGCTTTTCTTTCCGTTCTTCCGATGGCGTTAAAACTAAAGTAATCATTTGTCCTTCAAATCTATCCTCTTCCGATTGCTCTTGCGTCAACTAAATAAATGGCTATTATTAATGTTGTGCTAGCGAAAGGCAATGGATTATTGGAATGGTAAGAGCGTTCGCAAAAACGCTGTTCAGCAGTTCTTCCGACACTTTACATCACCGGTGAAGTAAGCTTTTCTTTTATATCCCCATGGGGTCCACAAAACATGTTCGATGTTTTTTTGGTTTTTTTTTCACCTTGCATAAGATAGCAAGATAGAAAAGGTGTAGCATGAGAAATGGCATAAAAATATAACAGAACAGAAGGAACATTAAATAGAATTGACTATTTATTGTTGGTTATGTATAATATACACCTATTTTAGACTGCTGGCATGCAGAATCGTAAGAACGCCGGCCAAAATACTTAACATTTTGTCCGGCTTTACCTTCTGAGTTCAATTTCCGCCGAGGTCGACTTTACCTTTCTTCCCCTATCAGAGTTAATAAAATGTGTACCATTCAAGTGCTGTGGTTGATGTAATCGACTTACCCCCTCCCACGAATTTGCTGGCCTTCTGCCATAATTTGAAATCCATATTACACACACAAACACACACACACGTATATATGTGTATGTATGTATGTATGTATGTATGTATGTATTCACAATAAGTTGGTTAATCGATACAAGACTAACCTCCACCCATCAACATTTATGGTCTTGTACCTAAATTTGAAACTATTGTTATTGTTCGGGCGTGCTTTCTTTTAGCACTTACAGGTTCTAAAGTTTACCAAGTGGAATTAGATGAAGGAATAACGACATCATTTAGTTATTCAAACAGTTACTTTTTGAAAATTCCGAAAGTCACCCATATAGATTTCAGACGAAAATAAAAATGGTCTGTCTTTAGACAAATTTAGTTTCTTCTCATTAGTATGCAGAATATCCACTGAAACCTAAATGAAGGTAATTCTACTTGGTTTAAGCAATCAAATACGAAGACACACACAATTTTTCAAAAATGGAAATGACAGGGATGAGAAAAATTCTAATGAGAAGGTTGAGAAAAACAACAACAACAACGCTCACAGGTTCGCACATTCCCTGTGTCTATGTAATAAATTGTGGAGGTGCAATGGCCCAGTGGTTAGGGCAGCAGACTCGCGGTCATACGATCGCGGTTTCGATTCCCAGACCGGGCGTTGTAAGTGTTTATTGAGCGAAAACACCTAAAAAGCTCCACGAGGCTCCGGTGGCGAAACTTGCTGTACTCTTTCACCACAACTTCCTCTCACTCTTACTTCCTGTTTCTGTTGTGCCTGTAATTCAAAGGGGCTAGTCTTGTCACACTGTGTCACGCTGAATATCCCCGTGAACTACGTAAGGGTACACGTGTCTTTGGAGTGCTCAGCCACTTGCACGTTAATTTCACGAGCAGGCTGTTCCGTTGATCGGATCAACTGGAACCCTCGACGTCGTAAGCGACGGAGTGCTATTATTAATTAAAATGTAATAAATTACTATTTAGTTGTATCCTTTTCTGTTCCGAGTTCAAATCTTGTGAAGACCGGCTTTGTCTCTTATCTTACTAGGATTGATAAAATAAACACTGGTAAATAACTCGTGTCGATCTAATCGACTACAGCTTTTCACACAAAAGGTGTGGCCTTGTGCCTGTAGTACAAATCATCTTTGTTATTAATGATAAAGCTTAATTTTGATCAGTCCTGACTGGTTACATGATTAAATGTTATCCCAGAAATAACCACCCATCTTCTGACTTTCAGACATGTCATATATGCAACAACATTATTCATTGTCTTCTTCCTTTTAAGGCCATAGCGTGTGATTTCAGGGATATTTGGCTGTTGTTTATAGCTAACCAAGTGATCATATAGTCTCTTTCGTTGGCTCGTATTATTAATTTTGTTGTCGATGCTACGGTTACTTTTTTAAAATGTATTGAGTCACAATATTCATGAGAAAGAAACCCTTTTATATATGGTATGGTACAAGAAGTATTTACTAACAGCTGATTCACCTATAAATTGCAAATGACAATGAAAACATTTTAAACTTAACTCTGTGTGTGTGTGTGTACGTGAAAGTATATTATGTGGTACACCATGGTGGAAAGATACATGTATGTGTATATAGATAAGCCTACCATAAGAGGTAATTGACAAATAGTCGCGTATCTGCAGGCTTCTGAAAAATATATGATTAAGAATGAGAAATTGAATGAATTTTCTTCGGACTACTTCGAACCCCAACAAGCGCAAAACTGAAGCAGTGATCTTAAGTATTATTAGTATTAAAAGACATAAGGATGGGTTATGCCAAACAAATTTTACAATTAACGAGCTATCTATCTGGTACGTCTGCTATTCTACTAGACGTTCGTCGACAGACGATG
Source organism: Octopus bimaculoides (assembly GCF_046866305.1). Lineage (NCBI taxonomy): Eukaryota > Metazoa > Mollusca > Cephalopoda > Octopoda > Octopodidae > Octopus > Octopus bimaculoides. Next base: position 22,662,320 of record NC_142931.1, on the reverse strand, counting down.
TATTATATGAGACATAGAGAAAATTGTATTTCGAGCCTCCGTAGGTTCCGACAATGAAGAATCAGTTCTTTGATCATTTGAATTACCAGCTCACTAGATTACCGTGTAAATGACTGAACTCTGCATAGACACGTGTGTTCTTAAAGTAATTCTCAGAAAGAATCAGAGTGACACAGTATGTGACAAGGATCTGCTTTACATTACAAATAATCCGTCTTTTGCAGTTTCCGTGGGCTACCAAATTTCACTCAGGAAGCGTGATGTGACAAGAAACAATGATAAAATGCACTTCCCCAATGTCCCAGCAGTGGAGTCGAGCCTGGAACTTCTTGATTGTACTGGAACATCGTGATTGTGAACCGAACTTAACCATTCGGCTATGCTGCATCCATTAACTAAACAATCCTAGCCATTAGGTTAAGTCACTAGATCGCAACTGCATTGTAGTTGATGTCTAATAGTAGTAGTAGTAGTAGTAGTAGTAGTAGTAGTAGTAGTAGTAGTAGTAGTAGTAGTAGTAGTAGTAGTAGTAGCAGTAGTAGTGGTGGTGATGGTGGTGCTGCTGCTGATTGGAAAATATAATATCTTGACAATAGAAGTGTGAATGGCAGCATATAGTTGATTCATTTGTGGTCTGGAAGTGTACCAAATATCTCGCTCGTCACTGGCATTATATTACAATCTAGCGATGAGTCATGAAAGATGAATACATTATCGTCTTAAAATGTGTTGAAATATTGCATGTAATCGAAAAACTGCAGAAGCAGCTTGGCGAGAATTGCTATCAGTCAAGACGGAACCACTCAATATTGGTCATAAAGAACACCAATAAATTTGTGAATTGGAAGCGATGTAAAAATATACATGGGAAAAGTATTATAGCAATTTCAGTTGAAGAAATTACAATGTGAATAAAAGATCAACTCAAACTGGAAGCATTTGTCAAACATCATATGAAGGGTGTAAACAATAAAGAACGTATTGTTCTTGTTTTTGTTTTAATAGCACAGTGAGAGGAGGACGAGTGACATCCAAGATACTTTTCAGCAATTCCGCGATGGTAGAAGAAAAAGGGTAAGTTATCCTTATACTGGAGACGTGGCCCGAATATTTGCAACAGAGTGGGCTTTGATAAAAGCACCCAAGTGTCATGTAGTGCCACGCCTAATCCAGGAAATATTTGGTTAAGGTGTTCCAGCCATGGACGGTTACATGACACATCGGCCACCGTGTCGTCGTCGTGTCGCTATCCTATCTTATTTTCAGACATATCCTCTTTTATTTCTCTTTTTCTCTTTTACTTGTTTCAGTCATTTGACTGCGGCCATGCTGGAGCACCGCCTTTAGTCGAGCAAATCGACCCCAGGACTTATTCTTTGTAAGCCTAGTGCTTATTCTATTGGTCTCTTTTGCCGAACCACTAAGTTACGGGGACCAGTATCGGTTGTCAAGCGATGTTGGAGGGAGAAACACAGACACACAAACACACACACACACAGACACATATATATATACACATATATACGACGGGATTTTTTCAGTTTCCGTCTACCAAATCCATTCACAAGGCGTTGGTCGGCCCGAAGCTATAGTAGAAGACACTTGCCTAAGGTGCCACGCAGTGGGACTGAACGCGGAACCATGTGGTTGGTAAGCAATCTACTTACCACACAGTCACTCTTACGCCTATCAATAATTACATTATGCAACAGGCTATTCCTTTTTTATTTTTCTAAGAAGGTAAGGAGTTTTCATATAGACTGTTCGGCTAAATAGAGCTTCTTTGGATAACGCGAAACTTATGGAATAGTTCAAGTATCGCATTCTAGTTTAAATGCAGCTAATTCAGTTGATTAAAAGTATATTTACAATTGAATGAAAACGTGAGAGTTTATTGAAACAAACAATGAAGTGATGAATGAATTTTAATGACAACGACCAGAGAGTATTGAATGAAGAATATCAAAATGGCATACAAGGAAAACAAAAGAATTTATTAAAATATTATACAAATAGTTCTAAATGTAATTTGGTCTGAATAATTATAAATCTATCAAAGAGATACTGCATCGAAACGTTTATCAGAAAATAACATAATGACTCCTTGTATGTACATATATTTTCTTTTATCCTGCTTTACTTGTTTCAGTCATTACACTGCGACCATACTGGGGCACCGCTTTGATAATTTTAGTCAAATAAATCAGCACGAGTACTTACTTTCGTTTTTGAAGTTTGGCATTTCTTATATTATTCTTATTTGCCAGACTGATCACATAGGAACTTAAACAAACCATCATCGGTTTCCAAGCCGTGTGAGGGGGCACAAACACATTCACAAACACACTCACACCAACACACACAGAACGCACACTCACATACACAATACACACTCACATATATATATATATGTAAATATAACAGGCTTCCACACAGTTTCCGTCTGCCAAATTCACTCACATGGCTCTGGCCACCCCGCACTAAAGGACTGTATCCGAAACCGCAGTAGAAAATTGAGTTTCTTACACACGGGTGTGTGTGGGGGTGCGTGTGTGTGTGCGCGTGTGTGTGTGTGTGTATGTGTGTGCGTGTGTGTGTGTGTGTGTAAGCGTGCGTGTGTGTGTATCGATAGTATATGGCCTTAAATTCTAGCCCAGTAAATATTGCTGAAAGTCATAATTCCTATGTCTCTATTTTATATCTTTAATATCATCGAACTAATTATCTGAGGTCAGTTCTTGAGATAATGGCAAAATGCCATATAAAAACCATTCAATCCAATCTAGCTTAAATAATTTAATACTTGCTCAAGACTTTGTTCTATAAGCCTGAATTTCCACTAATCCATTCAGGGTGTATTTGTTACGAATAGTGTCTTATTTTCCAAGATTCTGTCCTTCCTTTTCTGGATTTTAAGTTTTTGATGTCGATATTATCTTTGCGTTTACGATTTTTTTTTGTTGTAGGGGAGTAGATTTGTTTTTACTTGTTTGTTTTTTTTTCCCGCAATTATTGCCAGCTAATCAATGATATTATAGTTGGGAAACGACCGTAAAAGTACAAGAGACCTAAGTTACTTTATATTCTAAACAATAAATTGCCGTTTGAGAGGCAAAAAGATAAAAAGTCACCGAAGCTGATTACTAAGAAAAACCATTCTATCATTTTCAAATATATGAAAATTGAGCTTCCAGGAAAATATTGGATAACGTCTATAGATGATGATGATGATGATGACGACATCATTTTTTCATTCATGCTGCTGTCATTTGTATTCATTTATGCAGATAATGTCCTTTGGAAATACTTGAACATCACAACATATTAGTTTTAAGCATATAGGGCATTATAGTTACTGGGAAATAAAACATTATTTGCTCTGGAACAATAATTGAACAATTCTTGTATTTTTCTATTCAATTATAATCATCAATACTACTGCGACAGTCACATATGTCATGTTATTTAAATTCTATAAATGTATATATGTGCGTTCGTGTTCATCTGTGTACTCGTAGTGTAGAAGTGTGCGTGTGCATGTGTGCGTATAAGTACATATTTTTATTTAAACTCTTTGAATTTCTTATATGAAAGGGAGTATGATTCTGTTATCTCTCAAGCTACTGCTATCTAGCACTTTCGGATGAACTCTACTCAACCGCTACACAGCTGCTACTCGACTGCTACTCAACAGCTACTACCACGGCCAGACTACCTCTATTTATATGTCTTGGGAGATCCTACTTCTGCGCCTGGGGGCGTCGACACAACAGATTCAAATAATCAAATCTCTATTATTGGAATTTGTTAAACAGTAAAAGCTTACATGCCAGATTCTAGAATTGATGCTCTAAGTATTTTCGAACTCCCTTTTATCTTGAAAAATAAAAAAAAACATTTTCCAGACTATTACTTCAACACTCAGTACCATAATTAATTTCGCGCCGATAATTTTGGGGGAGGGGAAAGTCAATTAGATCGACCCCAGTGCTCAACAGGTACTTACTTTATCGACACTCAAAGGATGAAGGGTAAGTCGACCTCAACGGAATTTGAACTCAGAAAGTAGAGCCGGATGAAATGTCGCTGAGCATATTGTGCGATGTGCTAACGATTCTGCTAGCTCGCCACCATATGTATACTTGCAATATTGACACAATATTGAACTTCCTTGTATAATATGCATGGTTGTATCAACCAGTCATCGCTTATTTCAAAGTACAGTAAAGATAGAACATCATATGAACTGTGTATGCAACTTTTCATATTGATACATTCCTTGAGCCTGGTCTTGTTTGTCTATCTTTTTAGTTCGATGATGATCGTTCTTATATCGATTTGTTACTGCTGTACTTCTTAACCTTGATGGAGTCGGAGTTTAAGATTTGCATTTCTCTGAGCTCTACTTGATGAGTATCCTTATCATGCAAACATAAACATTTTGTAACCCAATCTTTATATAAAAGAAAAAAGAGCGCATCCAAACATTCGCATACATACAATCACATATATATACATACATACATATACGCATATATATATATATATATATATATATATATATATATATATATATATATATATATATATATATATATATATATATATATATATATATATATATATATATACATACATACATATATATACATATATACATATATATATGTATATATGTACATATATATACATATATATATATATATATACCCACATACAAACACACACACACACACACACACACACACACACACACACATATATATATATATATATATATATATATATATATATATATATATATGTGAATGTCTCCGTCAGCACATGTTAGTGTGTGCGTACGTTCTGTATGTGTGTGTTCAAAGAGAACAAACTGGGACAGAAAAAGTGAGATGGAATATATTGCAGAATAATATTGGTTATTACCATTTCCTGTGTTAGCAAAATAGATTAAGGTATCATATTAAAAGCCACATATCATTTCGCACAGCAACGAAAACTTACACTTCAATCTCTTGTAACAATTGAAAGGTCAATCGAAGAAAATAGAAAATTTCTGTATGGAAATAGAAGCCAGCGCAACAAAAAGTTAACAGACCATTAATAGAAATTAGAATTATATTTGGAAAAACTTTCAATGAGCGAGATAATCATTAATAATACATAGACATATAAATATAATTTGTAGGTATATCTTTTTCCATATGTATGTATGAATGTATGTATGAATGCATGTATGTATTTATGAACTTGTTCATATGTGCATGTACATACACCTTTACGCATATCATAGTACAGGTGCGTAAGTAGTCATATTTACGCAATCACACATATTGTGTGTGTATGTGTGTATATGTATGTGTGTGTGATAAATATGCATTCCAGTGTTCATACACATGTTTAAAAAAATGTGATTATATCATCATCGTCACCATGATCATCATGTAAGTGCATGTATATGTGTGTGTGTGTGTGTGTGTGTGTGTGTGTGTGTGTGTGTAACTATACTTATACACACATATATACATGCACACATTTACTTGCGCACACACAGTACATATATATATATAATTATACTTATACACACATATATACATACATACATTTTTATTTGCGCACACATTATATATATATAACGGCGGTGCATACGCATGGCCACAGCTCTGAGCTGAAACTACAGAAAAAATATACACACACACATACACACACATCTATTTCTCTACACTTATGCATGAATTCGAACACGCATACAGCATGAATGTGTGTGTGTATGTGTGTGTGTGTCTTTGTATGTGTCTTTGTGTGTGTGTTTGTGTGTGTGTTTGTGTATGTCTTTAATTGTGTCTGTGTCTCTGTGTGTCTCTGTGTGTGTGGTGCGTGCACATGAGAAATGAGACTGCAAAATGGAAATGTGATATTGCTACGTCTTAATTAAAATATATTGTCGATTCGTTTCACTTTCAATTCCTGGTCTAAAACGTCACATAAAACCAGTTAATGCCATTTCCTACTGAATTTTAATAAAACTAATCAATAATTTTTAAAAAAACGTCATCTCGCTGAAAATAAATTAGGCATTTTCTGTTTTTTCTTCCTCCTTAGCGCATCGTATGTTTTTGTTTTTTTTTTTCGCTTTGCAGTTTTCATTGATGAAACTCATCTACGTCTAAGAATATTATATATGAACGGGAAAAACATCTCTTAAACTTTTTTCAGAGATTAAGAAAACATGCTATGCCTGAAGAACTCTACTTAAACAATGATCTTGTTTGACCAGACTGAAAGGCATGTGCTGTAGATCATTGCTGTGGTCGATTGCAATATATTTCAAGCCCATCTACTGGAACGAGATTAAAGAGATAAAAGGTAAATACTGAAGCTTTAAAGTGATGCTTTCAAACTTGGGTACAAGGTCAGCAATTACAACGGAGGGCAGTTAATGGGTTGCATCAACCCCAATGTTCAACTGGTACTTATTTGATCAATTCTGAAAGAAATGAAGGAAGGAGAGCAAAGTTAACCACAGTGGTATTTGAACTCCGATTGTATAGGGCCGGAAGATATACCACTAAGCATGGCGTCCGATTCTTTAACGATTCAGCAGCGTGCCGCCTTCCGGGAGGCTGAAATAATACTTCCTAGCGTAGACACAAAGTATAATCTTAAGGAGTGGTTCAACGATTAAATCTATCCTGTATTTCACTGGAATTTTATTTTATAGATCTGTGCTCAATAGATATCAAATTAACTGCCGTTAGTTGTTCTTTCCCGTGAAGGTACAAAACGGATTGTTTTGCTTTAAGCAGTTTGCTTTAGTTTTCCATTATTTTCTGTTATTTTTCTTGATATCTTTGTGCTCCTGCCATGAATATTTATAATAGTTTGCGAGTCATATACGGACACCAGCCCATTGTGCTCTTGTAAATTTAATCTTTCTATGTCAGATGGTGAATGCTTTAATTTAACTGCAATCTCTTTTCAGACAAAAGTTGATCATTCTTGTTGTGACCCGTTTCAAATACTATTATTAAAACGTTTAGGCAGGACATCTAAGTCGTAATGCTTATCTTATTTTTGGCATTTTTGTATTTATCTAAGTCTATAATATTAATGTCTAGCCTTTTCTTTCATTCTTCATTGTGCATATGTGTGTGTATGTGTATGTGTGTGCACGTAATTCTTAAGTCTGTGTTTGGTCCGAAGGTCTTATCTCTGCTTCTTTATCTACCACTACATTAATGTCTTTATATCTCTCCTCTTGTACGATGCCCATGGCATATATTAATTCCTTCAGTAAATCCGTGTACCATCCATAGGGGAGTTTCTAATTGTTTATCATATGCGGTATACAGTTTTTACATCGTCTATATACAAACGTTTTTCTCGCATAGTAGTTGTATATGAGTTCACTCTGTTTTACATGTTATTTGAAGGAAATGGTACTCGGCGGAAAATGATTGGACAGAATTTTCTTGTTTCCGATTTTTTTAGAATGTTATTAAATATTGTTACTAGTTCTTTACATGAGTTTGTAACATATATCATGCAAAGGTTTAGAAATTTATCATTTCTTGGCGCCTCCCTGCTGTTCAGTTTTTGAAGAGCATGTACTCCGTACTGAGTTCATGTAGCTTCTCACAATATATAGATGATTTGAGAAGCAGGTCCTCAACATTTTATAATTTCTACAAATTTTACTATATCCTGCTGCCAAACTAGGAGAGTTCTCATTTGTGCGAGTGAACCTGGGAGTTTTAACGACCCTATACAAGGATACAAGTCAGAGGGGCATTATAAGAAACACTTCAGGCCCATAATATTAAAATGCATAATTAAGTATTTTGGTCATAGTGCTTGCAAAGATGTTCGCGCAGTGGCATACACTGCTTTCTCACTCAATAATAATAATAATAATGATAGTAATAATAGTAATAATAATAATAATAATAATAATAATAATAATAATAATAATAATAATAATAATAATAATAACAACAACAACAACAGCAACGAAAAATACCTTAGGAATGAGAGCCCAACTTCGAAATTTCCCCTCAAGACACCTGATGAAGGCTGGAAGGTATATCAGCAGAAACGTTGTGTTAACAACAAACAAGATAAGGACAAATATCCGTCAAATGTAAATAATGTAAATAATGTAAATCCTTAGTTGTTTCTTATTATGCATTTAGTCCCTAAAATGTTTCTCCTATCATCATTTCTCGATGTATTTGCTCTCAAGACAACACTGCTGGAGCTAGGGATGTTGAAGACCTTTCATTTTTGGGATGCATAAGAGCTGAGTCGGAATACGTGAAATGTCAATGCTTGTCAATGCCTGGAACTCAAAAACATCAGCTTTTGAAGTATCAAATGCCATATGAAGTGGTAGCAAGAACTAACTGAAACCGAGACAAGTCAGTGGAGTTACAATCCAGGACCTGCCAAGGTATCGACTACTGCTGCTGGGTTGACAGTGTGGCAAAGAAAGGAGTTCAGTGTTCTGATTCGGGCCACACATCCATATCAATATGAACTAGGACTAAGTTACAAGCAGATACTTCTGTCAAACAGTGATATACTGAGAGGAATCTATATCCTAAAGATAAGTAGGCGTGACAAACATTTGCATTGCACCCATAATATATTATCGCTAAACTGTCATCTCTCTTCCCGTTTTTTTTTTTTTTTGCTTTTTTTTTTTTTGTCTGAGCGGTTGGAACGTATGTTCTTTCAGTCTTGTAGAAAAGTCAGATTGCTCTGATTAGAAGTTCATCTGCTGCCAAGACTCTCTAGACAGTGTGTTCAATATTCCGAGGCTGGTTATGTGTAATCATGTGCTGTGACTGCAACATCAGCGGAGGTTCTCAGACGTTAAGCTCTTGTGGTTGCCATTTTTTTAAACAGTCTCTCCTGTACGTCGTGTTTGACGGAGATCTAATCACATTTGAAGATTTAGTAAAGACTAGGCATCTAGTATATTGCCAGGCACTCGCAGTCCGGTTGTCTGGAGTACATCCATATTAGCATACTTGGAGAAACACCTGGGCTCAAAGCCCTGTTAAGAAATTTATTCTGGAAGACATTCGGCTCAGGAAATATGAATACCTCCAACAATACCTAGAATTACTAGCTGGTCATTAACTCTACTAGCACAGCAGCCCGTTCGTCGAAGCCTGTCCGAGGCGTATGGAAAGTGAATAAACTGCTCCACTCAGCTCTTTTCGGCAAAATGACAGTGGTAGTTTTGCTTTTGCCCGTGCCTATAGCCAAAGTGGTTATAGGATGGATGTTATTGAAAGGTTTGTAGATAGTTCACTTTCCCTTTCATTAAGCCGTCATCTATATCTTCAAGTCGGCTTGCAGTGGACGGTGAGGTGAGAGACAGAGATGTAACATTCTAGCAAATTTGTTAAAAGTATAGGTGAGAATTGTGAGAAATTTTCAAATACTGATTGAAATTTATAGCTGGAAGAGGACAACTATTCTGGGTGCAAGTTCGCTAGGATCTTAGATTGCCTTGATCATGCATAGGGGTCATTCCTACCGTTTTATGGGTGCCTTTCTTTCCCCCATTTATAGTATATAAGCAGAACTACATGTTTGTTTATAATCATTTTCTATAGCGTTTTGTATGTATATGTGAGTTCCCTATGGCCAATAAAGATATGATAATAGTAATTATCATTATTACTACGACTGCTATCAACAAAATCCGTTCTTTTATTTCCTTAAACACAGGAAACACTCAGTTATCATTTTGTATTTGAAAAATCAGTCGAATCAATAAACAAGTAGTTAAGCTAGATTACATTTGAAATCTAATCAAATTATTTCTAATCTTGTATACATGTGTGTGCGCGCGTGCACATACATACACACACATACACACATGCATATATTTTGCATACATGAGTTTGTGTGTATGTGGGAATAGACAGTCGGACAGAAAGACAAACAGATAATGAGTATATATGTGTATATATGTATCTGTGCGTAGAGAGATATATATGTATTCACATACACTTGTATATGTATGTATGTATGCATCAGTTTGAAAACCTACCAGCGATTTCCAAAGGATATAATGTACAGACAATTGTCTAGCTATTTACGCAAATATGAATATGAATAATAGGAAGCTAAAAGTTAATGTTGTATCTCATCTTAAGTTAAATTCTATGTAAATAGAATTCAGTAAACATCTTCCCTCTATGTTACATATGTATTTAAAGAATGTGATGAAGGGTCCCTAAAATGTCAATGTCCACTATGACTAAACGCTCCCAAAACACTACTGCAGACTAGCATAACTGAAGACTCGTTGATTTCGTAAGCATGATACTTGTAACTTGTATATAACTAACAGACTTTATTGAGTATAAGCCTGTTTTTAATTTCTTTGCTTTTGGTTTTTTAGTACAGCAAGTAACCCTGGCAAGAAGGTTGCTTTCGTTGGGGCTAAAGCCATCCACGTTTGTTCTTTGCCGTGTGCACCTTTGCCGTGTGCACCTTTGCCGTGTGCACCTTTGCCGTGTGCACCTTTGCCGTGTGCATCATCTTTCTACCACAATCAATCAAATAACAAAATTCCAACTTGCGAGACGGTGCAAATGCAATGACAGGTAGACTCAATTGATTTATAGTGAAACTGAAAGAAATTGCCCCACGCCTACATCTTGTCAATCTACTGCATCATCCATCGACAAAACCTTACTGCTAAATCACTCAATAGTAAAATAGAGGGTGCCCCCTAATTGGCGATTTCATCTGTCAATTTTATCAAAGCCAATACTCTCAACGAAAGGCTATTTTTACCACTCCGCGAAAATGAGGAGCACCAAACGCTTCTATTACATACCAATGGTCAATGGCTGACAAAAGGCGATTGTCTCACACAGCTTGTACAAATGTGGGGTACATTTCTGCTTTTCCTTGAGAACATGCACCTTCAAGCAAGCCGGCGGAAGCAAAAGGAAAACGCAAACATCCTGCTTGAAGCTATGAATGATATCGACACAAAGGCAAGAATTTTCTACCTTGCCGGCATTTTCTCGCAGGTCAACGCCTTAAATAAATCGATTCAAGGACGCGGTGCAACGATAGTTAGTACACTATACCGAGAAGATATGGTCATTCATAAACAAGCTTGGTTTATGGGTAACTCGGTTTCAAAAGGGCGAATTTGCCTTTTTCAGTCGTCTTGTTAAACCAGAACCATCAGAAGCTGTACTCATCAGTTATGTCGACCATTTGAAGAGCTTGCAAATGGATATGAGAAGACGCTTCCAAGATATACTCGACTTGAAGCCACCAAAGTGGCTTTTTGACCTTCCTCATTATGGTGTTGTTAGCGATCAAGATCTTAATTCCAAACTTGAAACCGATCTTCTTGATTTTAAGGAGCATACAATTTTAATGACGAAGTTGGATAGAGGTCTTCGTGGTTGGCTGCATGTAAAGACAACATTTCCAACACTTTTTCATGAAGCAATCTCATTTCTCCTCTACTTTCCAATATCCAATATCCTAGTTAGTTGAAGCTGGATTTTCCGCAGTGAATGACCTTTTCACAAAATGATGCAATGTTCTTCAAACTGCGTAAAAAGGAGATATGCATCTCAAGTTGAACCAATCCTTTGAAGTTTAAATTGATAACCTAATTCAAAAACGCCAACCGCAATGTAGCCATTAAATTGCTTTTTTCATTTCTTGTAAATAAAAATGTAAATATACTTTTCTTTCCTTTTTAGATGTTTTTTTTTTTTTTCTTGCAGATTCTATAAACAAGAAGATATTATAACACGGATGTAATATCAATTTAACGATTATGATTGTACCCATACATGAAGTTGGCATGTGGAAACAATTACTACTTTATGGGGTTTCTATTCTGAAAGAGGGTCGGATTACTGGTTTAGAGGTCATTGAGCCTGGGATTTTTTTATCATAAAAAGTGAGCCCGAAGGTGAAAAAGGTTGAGGACCACTGCGCTAAACGTTAAACCCTCTCCTTTCACTGAGCGTCAAGCTAATACACTTCTTGTGCACGACCTCACGTTAGTTGATTTCTTCTTTTCCTTTTTTATTTGTTTATTTGAATTAACTATGTGTGTGTGTGTGTGTGTGTGTGTGTGTGTGTGTGTATGCATGTACATATATGATGTATATATGTGTGTGTGAGTGTGTGTATGCCTGTGCAATACTTATCTACATGTTGAAGGTAGACATGAGATAATATAGACTAATAGGTTGAAATATAAATACATTGGTTAGTTGATTGAGTGGGGAATTAATTGATTAAGTGGTTGATTGATTGATTGATCGATTGATTGATCAATTGGTTTAATTATGAAAGTCGCAATCTTTTAGTGGATGCAGTTAGTAATTATGAAAAGCAGTCACATCCACCTTAGCATGGAACTAATCTAGTATTCAAGACTTGATCTCCTTAGGGGATTATAAATTATAATTCTGTGTTTCTAATGAGAGCGTGATGCAATTAATTACTCCCATCAGAAACAACAGATTTGACTGAACCTTGTCCAAGTAGTAGTAGTAGTAGTAGTAGTAGTAGTAGTAGTAGTAGTAGTAGCAGCAGCAGCAGCAGCGGCGGCGGCGGCGGTGGCGGCGGCGGCGGCGGCGGTGGCGGCGGTGGTGGTGGAGGTGGTGGAGGTGGTGGAGGTGGTGGAGGTGGTGGAGGTGGAAGCGGTGATGGTGATAGTAGTAGTAGTAGTAGTAGTAGTAGTAGTAGTAGTAGTAGTAGTAGTAGTAAAATCACAGTATGTTATGGCTCCTGCTGATTAATTTGTTATTATTTAACCCTAAATCTGAGCTGCAACCATCCCTTCCTTCATTTTTTAAATTTTTTTTTATACAGTGTATATAAAATTACGTATCTAATACGTCCTTCAGTTCATGATTGTAAGAAGTGATTAAAGTGACATTTGGTTTCTATTTCTAGCAAATCGAACACTAGGGCAGAGAACCTTCACTGACACGTGACTGTGCTTTTATTGTTTAGCCCTAAGTCATATCTAATGAAAGGGACCAATATTGGTCTATGTTGAAAAGTTTGTTACTCGTTATGATGATGGTGATGATGATGATGGTGGTGATGATGATGATGATGATGACAATAACTACGGCAAAGACGATCGCGACTACGACGACCAGGATGACGATGATGCTGACACTGATAATGATGATATAAAACGAAGTAAAATCTAATCTCGATGTGAATAGTTAATCAACGGATGTGTTTATTGCTTTGCCAATCGCCACCATCACAACCACCACCGCCAAACGTCCACCGTCACCACCATCAACATCACCATCACAGCCTTCACAACGTTCTCTAAGATCATAGGTCTGAACTGACAGGGCTGATCGAATGTTAAACGATGTACCAGCTTCACTAACACCACTATGAATATATCACCACATCCAACATCTCTACTCACCAGTTCTTACTACAACTCGCCTTACCGCAACCCCACCCTTCAGTTCTATCATCAACACCACAACTTTCATAGCCGTCTCTACTACCATTAAAACTCTCACCACTACCACCCTTACCTCATCCACCAGTATTGCCATAAAAAATGGTGCATTACTCAAATGACAATTTTAAATAGGCATAGCTTATTGTAGACCATCAGTGAGGTTTTGTGTTCAGGTTGTATCTATTTACAGCAGTTATTATATTAATAATCTTTTCTATTATAGTGAGAAGGCCTGAAAGTTGGTGGGAGGGGCTAGCCGCTTACATCAACCTAAGTGTATGACTGGTACTTATTTTGTCGACCCCGAAAGGATGAAGAGCAAAGTCTACTTTGGAGAAATTTGAACTGAGAACGTAAAGACAGCCGAAACGTCGCTAAGCATTCTATCCGGCATGCTAACAATTCTACCTAGCTGGCGCCTTACTGTTTATGATTTTAATACTGCTTTCAAATTTTGGCACAAGGCCAGCAATTACGGGGAAGGGGTAAGTCGATTACATCGACACCAATGCTTAACTGCTACTTATTTTATCGACCCCAAAAGGATGACGGCCAAATTCGTCCTCGACGTAATTTTTAACTCAGACCGTAATGATAGACGAAATGCCGCGTAGTATTTTACTCGGCATGCAAACGATTCTGCCAGCTAGTCACCTTACACAGTATAATGTTATGATATTAATCACGCATTTCATCTAAATTAAATCCTCTAAAATACCATATCTTGGACTTATGTAAAAAAGATGTTTGTAAAGGCTGCTTAAGCGATCACTTATAAATATGTACGCATAAAAACGTAAATGTCAAATCTAGATATTTATTATTTTTGAAGGAAATCTTCTTGTGTTTTAAGGTCCTGTTCATTTTTACCTTATTTCTAAATGTATAGAAAACAAACTCTCCAAATATAAACATTGATTCTATTTCAGGTGTTTAGAGCCGAAGCATTTCGACCATAACAATTACATTTATGACGAAGATGAAATATTTCTAAGTACGATGTTCAAACCAGCTCTATATATCGTACACTTTTGAAAATCAAATGTGAAACTGGTCAAGTGTATGAGGTCCGTTCAAAAACTAATACCTCGCGGTAGTTGTTTAGGCGAAGAAAAAATTAAGTTGGGTACGTTTTGAACCCACCTCATGTATTTAGTTTTTTAAATCTACATAAATTTCAATATATTCTCTGTGTATTTTCAAATTCATTTCTTTTCTATTACTACATGTTTGGATTAGTAACGATTCAGCTATATATTTATATGACTGTGTGTGTGTGTGTGTATGTGTGCATGTGTGTGTTTGTGTGTGTGTACATATACATGTATAGATACGTACGTACGCACAAACATGCATACAATGATCATATTGTCTACTGGTGTCATCTTATGCAATTACCTGCTGCCATACAACATATGTTTAAATAATTATGTTTGTTTTTTGTATAACGCTGTATTAGTTGCACTGGAATCATTACGGATCAAAAACAAATATCAAATTAATAAATAATGTCAAAAGACCGATGTCTCTTGTTTAATTACATATAATACTAGATAATTTCAGTTTCTCAGTAATACAAACAATGTGTGTGCATGCGAGTGTGTGTTGCTGTAAAATGGTGGACGTATGTATCGGTATGTACATATTTGTTACTACAGAAACAGACATATAAAATATATATGAGTGTATGTGGGTGTGGGTGTCTGTGTCTGTGTGTGTGCATATGTGAGTACACAGAAACAAGCACATACATCATCTGCACGCAATTCTTCATTTTCTCTTGAAAAGGGGTTTTAATCCCGAATTATGAAAATACAGGGAAAAGCGTAAGCTAATGTTGTTCGCTTGTTACTTTTATTTTCAGTCTTTTATTTCAGATTTGCATTGTACTAGTTTTAAAACAATTTAAGTATGTGTGCGCGTGTACGTGTGTGTGTGTGTGTATGCGTGTGAGAGGGACAGAAAGTGGATGTGTTTGTGTATATGTGTGTGTGTGCTTGTGTGTGTATATATGTGTCTGCGTGTATGTGTGTGTGTGTGTGTGTGTGTGTGTGTGTGTGTGCGCGCGCGTGAGCGCGCGTATGTAAAACGTGTAAAATTAGTGAGAAGGGATCTGGGAACCCAGGCTGTGACTTTACTAAAATTAATCATTCTGTAACCGCATCATTTGTTCATAAGCTTTATGAATAAATGACTGTATAATATATGTATCATATAATCGATATGATAGTATCATTGCTCTATTCCATGTCTTCATGCTTGAATTATGTGATATGTCACACAAACATGTTATTAAAACAATTGTAAATTGTCGAATAAATGTAATACCAACAAGCTAATTTGTGTGTGTGTGCGTGTGTGTGTGTGTATGTGTGTGTGTGTTTGTGTGTCTGTATGTGTGTGTGTCTGTGTATGTGTGTGTGTGTGTGTGTGTGTGTGTGTCTGTGTATGTGTCTGTGTGTGTCTGTGTGTGTGTATGTGTGTGTGTGCATATATACATATATACACAGAAAAAATAATTTGAGTTCATACTTATGCTATGCAGTGGTAGTATAAGTATCGTGGCACTCCGTCGCTTATGACGATGAAAGTTCCAGCTGATACGACCAATGGAACAGCCTGCTCGTGAAATTAACGTGCAAGTGGCTGAGCTCTCTACAGACACGTGTAACCTTAACGTAGTTCTCGGGGAGATTCAGCGTGACAAGGCTGGCCCTTTGAAATATAGGTACAGCAGAAACAGGAATAAAGAGTGAAAGAAAGTTGTGGTAAAAGAGTACAGCAGGGTTCACCACCACCCCCTGCCACAGCTTCGTGGCGCATTAGGTGTTTTCGCTCAATGAACACTCACAGTGACCAGTCTGGGAATCGAAACCGCGATCCTACGACCTCGAGTTCACTGCCCTAACGACTGGGCCATTGCGCCTCCACAGTATAAGTATAAATACAAAGCAAACCCACAACCAAAGTGCACGTATATAACCGTGCCGTGAAAAATGGACATTAGTTAAGCTTCATGCTTATTTTGTCTGCAATCTGAATATATACATGTCGATCTGAATCGCTTCGGATTTTATATTGCCTCTCGAGAAATCCCTTATTCATTTTTATTCATTGAAAAATGATAGTATATTTATGATAAACATAACTGAGACAAAACTAAAGTTTTATAACAATGCAAACGTTGCCAACGACCTGAGATAACTTATAAGGTGATTAATGCATACTTATATACAACTGATTGTGTTGTATAGTTCCCGCTAAAAACAAATTGGAGTAGAAAATACCGATAAATAGAAGCCATATAGCAAATCT
This sequence comes from Octopus bimaculoides, assembly GCF_046866305.1. NCBI lineage: Eukaryota > Metazoa > Mollusca > Cephalopoda > Octopoda > Octopodidae > Octopus > Octopus bimaculoides. The sequence goes on along the minus strand of NC_142931.1, from coordinate 22,645,501 downwards.
AATGAAAATACTCCCTATGTTAATATAGAATTCTACCATCCACTCAGTTTGCAAAAACTTGCTTAATAATATCGTTAAAAGAATCCACCAAGCAGTCATTACATAAAGCAATCTTCGAGACTGAGGCCTCCTTTTACAATAAAGCATTATAAGTTAACGTATATAACAATATCCTTACATATTTCTCTAATTCCTCGTCCTGTAATCATAGAAAGAGACGTTGCAATATTATATGGTTCACGTCTCCCTTCTCCTTATATGTAACATTAGCATTGCAAAAAACTTCCTAATCTTAATAAGCATCTACCATCAACCACTAATACTGAAAAGTAATAGAAATAACTTAGTGATTTACATCTGTACCTCCAGTATGGTTAACTAGTGCTAACTATACATACCAAGGTATAACTACATGTCTACTGATTATTAGCTATAAGACACTCGCCTAATTGTGTGAACGATCATAATATACCGTACCTGCAGACTAAATGTCAGATCTGTACCGTTCACCAAATGTCACCTTATCAATAAGTATCCACTGAATACTAGAGGATAGTATAGAAAGGTGGCGAGCTGGCAGAAACGTGAGCACGCCGGGCGAAATGCTTAGCGGTATTTCGTCTGTCTTTACGTTCTGAATTCAAATTCCGCTGAGGTCGACTTAGCCTTTCATTTTTTCGGGGTCGATTAAATAAGTACCAGTTACGCACTGGGGTCAATGTAATCGACTTAACTCCTTTGTCTGCCCTTGTTTATCCCCTCTATGTTTAGCCCCTTGTGGGCAATAAAGAAATATGAATACTAGAGGATATTGACACCACCTTCTTGCAGGGAGCAAATTTATATATCTACCAATAACAATCACACACTTTCCTTTTCCTCCAGTTTTAACTAACAATGTTACATACTCCACCTCTATTGCTTCAGCTATTAATGAAAACAATTCCTCATTTCACTTCACTGTAAAGTTATAGATATCTTCACCTGATTACGTAGCAGTGTATTATTTAAATCCCGTTAAGGCAGCGAGCTGGCAGAAACGTTAGCCCGCCGGGCGAAATGATTAGCGGCATTTTGTCTGTCTTTACGTTCTGAGTTCAAATTCCG